>NW_025391170.1:0-10489 GCF_016433145.1 Gracilinanus agilis | reverse complement strand
CCACGCCTTGCGGTCTTTTAGTGTGGAGGCTGCCAGATCCTGTGTGATCCTGATTGGTGCTCCTTGATATTTGAATTGTCTCTTTCTGGCTTCTTGTAAGATTTTTTCTTTTGCTTGAAAGCTTTTGAATTTGGCAATAATATTTCTAACCGATTTCTTCTCTGGGTCGAATATGGTGGGTGTTCTATGGATCCTTTCGATGTCTATATTGCCCTCTTGTTGTAGGACTTCAGGGCAATTTTGCTGAATAATTTCTTTTAGTACGGAGTCCAGGTTTCTATTAATTTCTGGGTTTTCTGGAAGACCAATTATTCTCAAATTGTCTCTTCTAGACCGGTTTTCTTGGTCTGTCACTCTCTCATTGAGATATTTCATATTTCCTTCTATTTTTTCAGTCTTTTGACTTTGTTTTATTTGTTCTTGTTGTCTTGAGAGATCATTGGTTTCTAATTGCTCGACTCTAGCCTTTAGGGACTGGTTATCGGCTATAATTTTTTGGTTTTCGGCTATAATCTTTTGGTATTCCTTTTCAATCTTGTCATTTCTGGTGTTCAATTTGCTTATCAGTTCATTTGATATCTGAGCCTCACTTTCCAATTGCAAGATTCTACCTTTTAAACTGTTATTTTCTTGGCAGATCTCTTCCATTTTCCTCAGAATCTCAGTTTTGAACTCTTCCATAGGTTGTGAGGAGTTTTCCTTATTTGAGGAGGGTCCGGATGCTTGTTTGTTCTCCTCCTCTGTTTGCTCGGTTGTCTGGATTTTCTCTGTGTAAAAGCTGTCGAGTGTTAAAGACTTCTTCTTTTTGTTATTATTCTTTCTCTTCTGAACCTCCTGATGCTGATGCTGAGTAGCCATCATTAGCCCAGCAGCTTCTCAGCTTTATCCTCGGGCTCAGTGTCTGTTCCCAATCTATTGGCTCCTGAGGTCTGAATTCTGGTTTTTCCCAAGGTCAAGCCCCCTGGTGGGCCCTCTTGCTTGTTCCTCTGCTGGAGGTTTCTTTACAAGTCTCAGGGCGCTTCTTCTACAGTTGTATACCCGTCTGCACTGGTTCCCCACTTAGGCTTAGTTCTGCCTCCACCCACGCCTCTACTCAGCCGGCACTCTGCCGCCCAGCGTCCTGCTCCGGCGCGCGCGCTCAGATTTCGCGTGCTTTTTTTGACTTAATGGGGTCCTAAGTCTTGCTGCTGTCAGGAACAGGTCCTGGAGCTGCTGATGACTCGATGGGTGCCCCAAACTTGCTCTATTTCTTTTTAGCTGGGTTCGGAGCTATAGGTGAGTGTGGAGGGGGTGGGGGTGGGGTGGTTGCTCAGCTCGCGATTGAGTGAGTGAGAGCCCTTTTTAGCTTGGAAATGTCTCGATTCCACGTACCTTCCACGCTGTGCCCTGTTGTGGGGTTCCTCCGTTCGTCTGGACTTGTTTTTATGTCCCCTTGAGGAGTTTTGTATGTTTCGGTCAGGAGAGGTTAAGAGCTGCTTCTTACTCTGCCGCCATCTTAACCCGGAACCCAAATCAAGTTTTTTACTAGTTAGTCTGCTGAATGAAATCCTTTAAGAACTGAAAATCAGGATGGCAATGACAATGTTTGGGACCTGCAGTTGTTCAGTTGTTCAGTTGTGTCTGACTCTGTGATCCAACAGACCATAACTCTTTATAGAACTTTCTGGGTAAGGATGCTGAAGTGCTTTGTTATTTCCTTCTCCAGTGGATCTCAGATCAGTCAGGCAATCAGAGGGTTAGTGACTTGCCCAATATTGAACAGCTAAGAAGTATCTGAGACTGGATTTCAACTCAGATTCTTCCTGATTCTAGGCCCAGCACTATCTATTGAGCCATCTAACTGCCTTCTACATATACAGAGGTTAAGTGACTTGCCCAAGATCAGAGGCTAAATTTGAACTCAGGTCTTCTTGAGTACAGGCCCACTGCTCTAACCATTAAGTCACAGCTACCTCCACCTGGCACATAGTAGGTACTTAATAAATGTTTATTGCCTGACTGACCCAAATGATATTAATAGATAAAGCCTTCAACCTGGAGTCAGTAATACCTGGGTTCAAATCCAACTTCAAATATAACTTACTTGCTGAATAATTCTGGGCAAGTAATAGAACTCTCTGAGCCCCAGGTTCTTTAGTTACTTTAACTGTGTAAGGGGTACAATAACAATAGAGTTGTCCTTCTCTTCCCTTTTATCTCCAGGAATCTATTTTCTCTCATCACAAGTACTACCTTTTTATTTAAAGCTTTTATCGGTGCTCTTTCTACGAGGACTCTCCCTCCCCAAATTATCCTATACTCATTTCATATTTATTAAATCCATATCTACAGTCATACAGTCATAATCTTCAAGCTGGACCATTTAATCCAACCCTCTTATTGTACAGATGAGGAAACTGAGGTCCTGAGAGGATACATGTCTTTCTAATATTATTAACGAGGCAAGGATCCAGGACAACTCCAAGAGACTCGTGTCAAAGAAGGCTATCTACCACTATAGACAGAGAGTCCAAATGTGGATTGAAACATACCATTCTTCACTTTATTACCTCCATGAATTTGTCTTTAAATTAAGCAATATGTCTCTTGTTTCACAATAGACAAACAGCAAACTACGTATCATGTGATAATATATGTGGGAAGGAGGAAGGAAGGAAAAAAAAGAATGAGACCGAATTTTAGACATGGGAAAGAAAGTAGCACAGACAGTAAGTCACATGTCTTCTTAATTAAAATGGAAGCTATCTGAGGGCAGGGAATGTTTCTCAATGACTTGGTATAGTGTTGGCACAGTGTAGTACTCTGCTAGTTTGTGAAATGATTGATTAAAATAAGAGATCAAATGAGACAATGTTTGCAAAGTCTTTTGCAAACTAATTTACCACATTATTGTGAGTTATTATTATAATTAAGGTACTTTTAAAATATTAAAGTAATTTAAATGCTAGGTAATACTATTACTGTTATCGTTATCTTGCTATAAAATGGGGTTCATGCATTGGGTAAGAGGTTTGACCAGTTGGCCTCCAACATCTCTTCCTCTGCTAAGATTCCATGAGTCTCCAAAAGTAGAGTATTTCCATATTCCATGACTAACTTGAGAGGGAGCATAGCATAGTGGGTAGAGAGTTGGCCTCAAGGTCAGGAAGAGCTAGATTCAAATCCCACCTCTAGCTTTTTGTCCCTGGGCAAGTCACTTCACTTCTATGTATTTTACAAATTAGACTAAGTGGCACAGGAAGACATCTTCCCAAGTTCAGATCTGGCCTCAGACCCTTACTTGCTGTGTGACCCTGGTTCATCGTCTGTAAATTGAAAGGGAAGAGGAATGGCAAACTGCACTAGTATCTTTGCCGAGAACACCACAAATGGGGTCACAAAGAATGGGACATGACTGAAAAATGACTGAATGAAATCTTAGAAACGGATGAATTGCACTGGTAGTGGGAAATAATGACTAAAAGTTCTATGTTTTAAGATTCATGAAGTGCTTTAAAATATCATCTCATCCTTACAATGGCCCTGGGTGGTAAGTGCTATTATTATTTCTATTTTACAGCTGAGGAAACTGAGGCAGAGTTTAAGTGATTTGCCCAAGTCAAATAGCTAGCAGGCAGGTGAGGCAGGATTTGAACAAAGATTGTGATTCACAGTCTAGTGTTCGATCTACTGTGCTATCTAGCCCCTCAAATCACTGAAATTAGAAGTCCAGGCTCCCTTAGTAACTTAAATTAAAATAAACATTGATCCTTCTCTAGTACACTGCTGATAAAAAAACGAAAACAAAGACATCTCCGGTGAGATTGTCTCATCTTGGATTACTGAAGGACAAAGGGATAAAAAACCAACCAAACAATCAAATGAGTGGACACTGGTGCAGAGCATTGGACACAAAGAGTCCTGGGATAGAAGCAGGTTTTCAAGAAGGCCGAGTCTCAATTCTTCCCTGTTTTCACTGAATTTCCTCCTTTCTCTTTTCACCCTGGGTTGTTGTTATATTTAGCCAGTGGCACAGAGCTATAAATTGGGTGATTCTGAGACGTACCCAATTTAACTATTGGTTTAATTTTCACTTTTCTTGGATCATTTTCAACAAAAAAAAGGTCTTTGTTTCGCCAGTGGAATTCAAATGAGGGCAGGGTTAGCTCTTAAGATCTACCTTGCCTTTGGATTCTTTCTCTTTGTGCTCATACAGGCAGAAGAGGCACTATGGTATAGTTCATAGAGAGTTGGTCTCAGAGCTGATAGAATCTGGGTTCAAGTTCCATCTCTGACATATTTAGATCATGTCACCTTGGGAGAGTCACTTAATCTCTTAGAATTGAAGGCAACTCTTATTTTTTGAGTTACCATTAAATACACATAATATGTAACATGACAAATTATTTGTTATAAATAACTAATGAATTATAATAAATATTCTTATGCAAGAGAAATAAACTCTCATATTAGCTATCTCTAAAAATTTGTCTTACTCTTTTTCCCTCTTTCCCTCCAACCTCTCTCCCTACTCCCCAAGAAGGCAAATGATATGATATAGATTGTTCATATATTATCATATAATATATATTTCCCTGGTCGTCATGCTTTTTTTTTTTAACACAGGGGTTCTGCAACTTTTTGGTGCCTTTGGCAGTCCTGGAGATGCATATGGAGTTTCCCTCCTTTCTCTCTCTCCTTTTTTTTTTAACTTTTACCTTCCATCTTAGAATCAATACTGTGTATTGGCTCCAAGGCAGAAGAGTAGTAAGGGTAGGCAATGATGAAGTGACTTGCCCAGGGTCACACAGCTAGGAAGTGTCTGAGGCCCGATTTGAACCCAGGATCTCCTGTCTTTCAATCCATTGAGCTACCCATCTGCCCCTGCTCCTTTCTCTTTTAATTCTAGTTGGTCATATTTAGCCACTGGTACCCAAGTATAAATTGAGTGATCCCCAGACTGACCAAACAAAACTATTTGGTTTAATTTTTACTTTCTTGGATTATTTGCAACAAAATGAGTATTTCACTAGCAGAGTTCAGAATAACATTTTTTTTAATTTTAAACCCTTAACTTCTTGTGTATTGACTTATAGGTGGAAGATTGGTAAGGGTAGGCAATGGGGGTCAAGTGACTTGCCCAGGGTCACACAGCTGGGAAGTGTCTGAGGCCGGATTTGAACCTAGGACCTCCTGTCTCTAGGCCTGGCTCTCAATCCACTGAGCTACCCAGCTGCCCCCCAGAATAACATTTTTAAATGAAATGAATGAAAGGATTATAGAGGAAACCAATTATGTTGAAATATAGTTATCAAAAGTTTAAGAAAAAAGTTCATCGCTAAAGTTAAGAACTCTTGCTCTAAGATTCTATTTTGTAGTGAAGGTGCCAATCTGCCTTTTTGAATTTTTTCATGAGCAAATTCCCTATAGCAGTGCTTAACCCTATCCTTATTTATAAATATACTTGGTAGAATATAAGGTCCTTGAGAGTTGGGAATACTTCATTAAAAAAAAAACAAAAACAAGCATCCTCAGAGCCTAGCACAGTGGCTGGAATATAATAGAATCTTAACAAATATTATTCATTGAATGAATGATTGAAGAACATTGAATGGACAGAAACTGACAGAGTTATCATAAAAATAGTAATTAATATTTGAGAGATGTTTGAAGGTTCATAAAGGGATTTTCTTAGAACAACTCTGTGAGGACAGAAGATCCTTGAAGGCATGAGTGTCCTCATTTTACAGATGAGAAAACCAAGGCAAAGAAAGATGAACTGGATTGCCTAAAATCACAGGTTCTTAAGCATGAGAATCAGGATGTGAGTCGGAATGTTCTAACCTGGAGCCCAGTGCTCTTTTTTTTTTTAAACCCTTAACTTCTGTGTATTGGCTCCAAGGCAGAAGAGTGGTAAGGGTGGGCAATGGGGGTCAAGTGACTTGCCCAGGGTCACACATCTGGGAAGTGTCTGAGGCCAGATTTGAACCTAGGACCTCCTGTCTCTAGGCCTGACTCTCAATCCACTGAGCTACCCAGCTGCCCCAGCCCAGTGCTCTTAAATGCTACTTTCTTTCCAGAACTGGAGAAACTTCTAGACTTAGTGAATGAGGCGATTTTCAGTTGTGTGTTCTAGGGTTTACTTATGGAGATGCCCCAAACCCCAAAAGAAAACAAAAATACGAGCAAATAAAACCTTCCTCTGTCTTTCGTGCTAGAACAGAAAGTGGAAATATGGAAATGGTCATAAATGTTTAGCTGGAAAATATAGTCTGTCTGGAAGTTCATAAAAATTCAATACTCATGAAGCCGACTAAGCAAATTCAGAGGAGGATGCCCCAAACTCAAGCTTCGGAGCAAACACTGCAGCAAACAAGACTCCATGTGGAAAGAACCTCATACATGCCACCTTTTCCAAATAATAACATTTCTATAGGCTTCCTATGTGCCAGACGCTGTGCTAAGCATCTCATTTGATCCTCAAAACAACCCCAGCAGGGGGATTATTATCCCCATCTTATAGATGAAGAAACTGAGTATGTGAGTTGCTCAGAGTCACACAGTGAGTAAATGTCTGAAGCCACATTTGAACTCAGATCTCTTCTGACTCTAAGCCTGGCACTCTATTTACCAAACTGTAACACTTATCTGCCAATATATAATCTAATTTACATAGAATCAAAATTGAAACAGGCATTTATTAAATACGTCTTAATTGCAAAACATTGTGCTAGATAATGGAATTCAAAGAAAGAAAAAAAGTCTTGTTTGGGGGGAAGTTTACATTCTACTGGAGTATGAGAGAGAGAAGATAAAAGGAGAAGGAGGAGGAGGAGGAAGAGAAGGAGGAGAAGTGGCAGGACAGTGAGAGGAAGAAAGAGGACAGGGGAGGAGAAAGGGGAGTGTTGTGACAGACAGACAGACAGACAAAGACAGAGAAAGGAGGCAGAGACAGAGAGAGGGGGGAGGAAGAAAGAGGGAGGGAGACAGAGACAGAGAGACAGAAACAGAGAGACAGGGAGACAGGGAGAGAGAGGAGAGAGGGAAAGAGAGAGATAAGAGAGACAGACAGAGACAGGGAGACAGAGAGGAGAGAGAGAAAGAGGGAGAGAAAGGAGACAGATAGAAAGAGAGAGGGAGGAAGAAAGAGGGAGGGAGAGGGAAGGAGGGAGAGAGGGAGAGACAGACACCGAGATAGAAACAGAGATAGAGAGAAGTAGGGAGAGAGAAGAAAAAGAAAGAGGGAGAGGGAGAGATAGAGAGACAGAAAGACAGGGAGACAGAGAGAGGAGAGAGGGAAAGAGGGAGAGAAAGGAGACAGAGAGGGAGGAAGAAAAAGNAAGTAGGGAGAGAGAAGAAAAAGAAAGAGGGAGAGGGAGAGATAGAGAGACAGAAAGACAGGGAGACAGAGAGAGGAGAGAGGGAAAGAGGGAGAGAAAGGAGACAGAGAGGGAGGAAGAAAAAGGGAGGGAGATGGAAAGAGGGAGAGAGGGAGAGACAGAGACAGAGAGAAACCAATATAGAGACAGAGATAGAGAGAAGTAGGGAGAGAGAAGAGAGGGAAAGAGGGAGAGAGAAAGTTAGAGAGACAGAGAGACAGGGAGACAGAGAGAGGAGAGAGGGAAAGGGAGAGAAAGGAGACAGACAGACAGAGAGAGAGAGAGAGAGAGAGAGAGAGAGAGAGAGAGAGAGAGAGAGAGANAGAGAGAGAGAGAGAGAGAGAGAGAGAGAGAGAGAGAGAGAGAGAGAGAGAGAGAGAGAAGGAAGGAGGGAGAGAGGGAGAGACAGAGAGAAACAGAGACAGAGAGACAGAGATAGAGAGAAGTAGGGAGAGGAGAGAGGGGAAGGGAGAGATAGAGAGAAAGGAGACAGAGAGAGGGAGAGAGGAAGAAAGAGGGAGAAAGTTGGAAGGAGGGAGAGGGACGGAGAGAGAGACAGAGAGAGACAGAGACAGAGAGGAAAAAAAAAACTTATGAGGAAAAAGGAAACAAGAAGGTCTGTAAGAGGTAGAGTTGAAGAATGGATTCCAGGCAAAAACTAGCCCAATTCAAGAAGCATCATTTACATATTATTCTGAACACTGCTGAATGAGGGTTTTGGCCCAGTTCCTGTTCTAAGTTTCATGAGGGGCATGAGCACAGTTACAATGTTTTAAAAAAAAAATAAAATAAAGGCAGATCTCATGGTTTCATACATTTATTTACACCATGTGAATAGCAAAAGACCCTGAATCCACGCCATATGAGGTTCAGTTGGAGGACTGAGGACAGCTTAGCCAAAAGAGAAGCATCAGAAGGGACCTAATACCTGTTTGCAAGTGTTTGAAAGGCTGTCCTGTGGAAGAGGGATTGGATAGATTCTACTTGGCCCCAAAGGGCAGACTAGGACGTCTGAGAGGAGCTGCAAAGAGAGAAAGTTGAGCTTAGTGTTAGGAAAACAAAAACTGCCCAAACCAAAGAGGCTGGCAATTAAGGGCTCCCCATCACTGAAGGTCTTCAAGCAAAGGCTGAATGACCACTTGTTGGCTATGTTGTAGAAGGAACTGCTTTTCCTTTATGAGTTAGACAAGTTGGTCCCTTGGGTCCCTTCCAGATCTGACACTCTCTAACTCACTGTCACAGAAAATGAAGGCTACTCTGCTCCCAGACCTTGCAATATTCATTAACCCTCGGAGCTCCCTCATGAAGTCTGTCACCATGAAGAAGACAGGAAGTGCAACGGCAAAATAATATGGCAAGAGTGTGAATGAGTGTCGCCTCCACACGCTGTTCTTTTCCCCAGCAATGGATCACTGTTGACATCTCAACAAAGCAAGCTGGGAAAGAGGGGGAAGGGATTGGGGCTCCAGCCAAGCCTCTCACCTTCACCAGACCAGCCTTTCTTCAATTTGGAAGAGATTTTGCCAACAATATTCATTCAGTGGTGTTCCTTGGTTGCAAGTCTCTGTGTTTACGGAGGGTGGCATAAGGGGAGAGCACGAATGTGGCTCAAAGTTGTCGGGAAGGAGAGGAGTCTTTTAGATTGGCCCTTCCCTTCCTGTCCTCTACATTTCCCCAGTTTTCTGTAAGGAGGAAAGACTTCTTTTGATCAAAGACAATTACTAGACCACTTCCAAGACACTCTTTTTTATTTTTTAAAACTCACCTTCCATCTTAGAATCAATACTGTGTTTTGGCTCCAAGGCAGAAGAGAGGTAAGGGCTAGGCAATGGGGGTCAAGTGACTTGTCCAGGGTCACACAGCTGGGAAGTGTCTGAAGCCAGATTTGAACCTAGGACCTCCCGCCTCCAGGCCTGGCTCTCAATCCACTGTGATACCCAGCTGTCCCCTCAAGACAGCTCTTTTGAAGTGTTTGGGGAGGCAGCGAACAGGGTAGGAACAAAGGATTCTGAGTAATAAAAAAAAACAGGGAGGCAATTTATAGGGCTAACTAGTCCCTAAAGCACAATGGAGCCAGAGACTTCAACTAGGGGCAGGTGGCCTGGCCCTATCATCTTTCTCAAACAACCCTCACCTGCTCAAAGATTCTCAGGGAGTGTTCCTGTGGGTGGGAGGAAAGAAGATGGCCCAGCACCAAAAAACCTCACTTATACAACCAGTTTGGAAGCAACAATCTCTGTCCTGATCCTCCTCTTCCCCAGAACCTTCAAATATTCATAATTTAGCTGAAAAAAACTCTGGTCAGGCATCTGATAAACTGACTTCAAATCCTGCCTCTGCTACCTACTACATGTGTAAAAATATGGCTCCAACTCTAGAACACAGGGCCTGGAGTAAGGAAGACCTGAGTCTAAATTTGGTATTTTAATGCTTAGACATTACTAGCTGTATGACCTTAGACAAGTTGTTACCCTCTGTTTGCCTCAGTTTCTCATCTGTAAAATGGGAATAATAATAGCACTTACCTCCTAAGGTTGTTTGAGGATCAAATGGGATAATAATTGTAAAGCATTTAGCCCAGCACCTGGCACATAGTAAACACTACATAAATGTTAGCTATTATTACAGTTAATTGCTCTGCACCTCAGTTTCCTCATCTGTAAAATGAAGGAATTAGGCCATGATGTCTGTCAAGATGATTCTTTCATCTGTGAAATTCCATAATTCTAAGAAAATTCTTGTTTTATACAAAGGATAAAAGGGGCAGTGTTAAGTCACTGCCCTCGGTCTTCTCTTATAGGTTCAGATTCAGTGTCACTTTCCGTAAGAAGTGCCCCTCGCCACTCCTCCCTAACAGATTAAAAGTTGTGCTCCTCCTCCTCCTCTTTCTCTGCCTCTTTCACTTCCTTCTTCTCCCTTTCCCTCTTCTCCTCTCCTCTTCTCTCCCTCCTCTCCTTTTTTTTCCCTGTCTCTGTCTCTCTGTATTGTTGTCTCTCTGTATTGTTGTCTCTCTGTATTGTTGTCTCTCTCTCTCTTTCTCTCTCTCTCTCTCTTTCTCTCTCTCTCTCTCTCTCTCTCTCTCTCTCTCTCTCTCTCACACACACACACACACACACACACACACACACACA
>NW_025391169.1:4333-14774 GCF_016433145.1 Gracilinanus agilis | reverse complement strand
AAGGAAGGAAGGAAGGAAGGAAGGAAGGAAGGAAGGAAGGAAGGAAGGAAGGAAGGCAACATTATCCTGTACAACTTTGGTCAATTCATTCAATTCTATGAGCCTTGTTTTTCTCATCTATAAAATAAGGATAACAATGTCTACATAACCTACCTCAGAAGATTGTTGTGGGAAAAGCACTTTGAAAATCTTAATGAACTCTATGAATGTAAGTTATTATCCTTGGATGACTATTATGCAGTGTCATCCACTGTGGGGAATACAGTTTATAATAAAACTCAAATATTATCCCCATTTTACAGATAACTTTCAACTTGAGTCTCTAAAAAGTGGTGATGGGCTATGATCACAAAAATCCCCCAAATTAAGTTCTTTTTCCAGGATATCATTTTGCCTTTCAAAAATGGAGATGGCAGAATTAAAACATATTAGGTAATGTCAGTTTTGCCTTAATGGTAACTGGAGAGCCTTGTTCTTTTTTGTGGAGTTCAAAGGAAACACACACAATGATAATAATACCTCACATTTCTAATGAGCTTAAATGTTTACATGAACTTTCTTCACAATAGTTTCAAGAGACTGGTAGTTTAAGTAAACAAGTCAAGTCAATAAGCAGGTCCCTACTATGTGTCAGACATTATGCAAAGTTCTGGAGATACAAAGAAAGACCTGTTTGCCCCTCTCTAGACAGTTTAGTCCCTCTCTCCACTCCCAGGGGTTCACCAACTTGATGCAAGATCTAATATAGACACCTAACTGATTTATCTCTAGTGCACCTTAGAATTTCTGAGCTCATGCAATCCATCAGCCTCAGTATCTCCAGTAGGAGGGATTTCAGATGTGTACCACCATGTCTGGCCAAAATGATGTGTGTATTTTTAAATCCCTATCTTCTGTTTTAGAATCAATACTACATGTTGGTTTCAAGGTGGAAAAGCAGTAAGGACTAGGCAATGGGAATTAAGTCACCCAGGGTCACACAGCTAGGAAGTCTGAAGCCAGGTTTAAACTCCCAGGACCTCTCATCTCTAGGCCTGGCTTTTAATCTATTGAGCCACCTAGATGCCCCCCAAAATAGTGATTTTAAAAGCACAATAATAAAATGTGCAAGATTGCCTAGCAGCTGGCTTTAGTTCTTAGGGCCACTTTTTAGAAAGGGCATCAAAAGTTGGAAGGTACTCTGAAAAAGGCTAATCAGGACAGTGAAAGGAAAAGTTTTAGGAACTGGGAATATCTGTGGGTAGAGGTGGGAGGGAGAAAAGTCTTAGAGGGTATATGATATCACTGTTTTCAGGTATTTGAATGATTGTCATATGGAAGATGAAATTCAATTTGTTTTGCTTAAGTTAATAAGTCAAAGAGCATTTAATAGGTGCCTACTGTGAGCCAGGCTTTGTGCTAAGCACTGGGAGACCTAGAAAGGCAAAAGACAGCCCTTGCTCTCAAGGAGCTCCCAGTCTAATGAGGACACACCATACAAATAACTGTTCAAAGAAGTAATTTTCAGGAGAACTTGGAAATAATCAACAGAGGGAAGTCACTAGCTTCAAGAGATACTGAGAAAGACTTCTAGAGAAAGCAGGATTTTATCTGGGACTTGAAGAAAGCCAGGAGGCAGAGATGAGGTATTCTGGGTATGGAGGAAAAATGTCCGGAGTTTGGTGACGGATTGTTTTGTGTAAGGAAAAGCAAGGTGGCCAATATCATTAGAACACAGACAATGTGAGGGTGGGAGGGTATAAGGTGCCAGAAGACTGGAAAGGTGGAGAGGGGGCAGGTTATAAAGCACTTGGAATGCCAAGAGAAGACAGAACTAGAAGGATGGGATGGAAATTTCAGGGAATTTCAGCTTTAGACTGACAATATGGTATTTGGTTAGAGGAAAAACCTTGAAGTTAGTCAAATCTTACCTCTGGAATATATCCTAACTGTGTTACCTGGGCAATTCACTGAGTCTTAGATGAAGTTTTCTTAAGAGTTTAAATTGTAGAACAGGTACTGACCTGTTTTGGTAGAATCTGAGATTTCCCTTTACTAAAGAAATCAATCACAGGTCCAGCCCATAGCCCTTTCTCTATAAGAAAAAACTTCCTATCCATCTGAGCTATGAAAAATTGGAAAGGGCTACCTATGGAGGGATTTTCTTGCACTTTGGGATGTTCAAGCAGAAGGAACCTTGATGGGGGATTGCATAGAAGTGGTTATTGATAGACGGGCCAGCAGCTAGGTGGCTTGGGGTCCAGAGGATCTGGGTTCAAAACTGACCTCAGACACTTCCAAGCTGTGTGATCCTGGGCAAGTAACTTAATTCTTAAAACTAGCCCTTTCCTTCTGTCTTAGGCATGTTACTAAGACAGAAAGTAAGACTTTTTTAAAAAAAAAAATACTGGTTATTGGTTGTGTTTTTCCTTGGTTGCATGACCTTGGAGGTCTCTTCCAGTCTTAGATTCTGTGAATGGTTTTTATAATAATATACAGGGAAAAATATTTTTCCTCCCTCAGGCCCAAATCAGTCTTTGCTGTTGACAACTATGCATAATAAAGATTGGGATGTAGGCTAGGTGGGTGAGAAGTAATGACCAGGCTTCCTTAGCTTATCTTTTGTTCTGGCTCGAATTTGCTCACTAAACTAAAGATGATTTGGGATATATCTAAAAGGAGCTCATTCTAAATTAGATAGTTATTTCTAACAGAAGGCTTTGATTTCTTTCTGGACACAAAGAAAAAGACCTAATCGCCCTGGGAGCACTTTGCTTGACTTTTCTGAGTTGGGTCTAGTGGCAATGACTAAGAAATTGTCAGTCTCTCTGATCTGGGAGAGTTGCTGATTGAAATAAGAATGGCTTAATGTCTCTGAAGAGAGGAACCAAGAAGATAGAAAGTAGCAGGTGCCAGGGTTAGCAGAGTTATGTGGCTAAAATGGAACAAGAACAGTGGGATGATATCTCCAGAAAAAGCCGATGTGAATTGCCACTCCACATGCATATTTGCTGCATGTAGATACTAGATCTGGGCCCCTCATATATGACTCCTACATGCATTTAATTTTCCCATTGATGATAATTACATTTTGGGAAGATTATGCCCTAGGTTTATGGGAGAAATGTTCTACTGTAATTCTTCTTACTATGCTTTCTCATAGTAAGAAAAAGGAAAAAACCAAACACATTGTTTGGGACTTTTGTGCTACATTTTTAAGTGGATGTGGACTGGCAAAGTAACTTGAATCTGAAGTATTCTTTACGAAGGCTCCAGATGTGAAAGAAGAGAATGCCCTAGTTCAGTGATGGTGAACCTATGGCACAGGTGCCAACAATGGCACATGGAATGCCCTCTGTGGGCACTTGGCCACCCTCCTCCCACCAGTTTGTTAGTAGAAAGGCAGAGGGACTTGGGTGGAGCTACTCCCCTCTCCCTCTCCACCACACCTGATGACATTTTTTCACATGCCCTACCCCTCTCTCCAGCAGCCAATGGGAGCACACAGGGGGTAAGGCGGCCAGCTCATAGGTCGCAGAGCTGGAGGGGAGCAGAGCACTGGGGCCATTCCTCTCCCACTTTTCACCTGCATTGAGGACATTTCTCATATGACTCTACCCTCTGCCCAGCAGGCCAATAGGAGCACTTTCTTCCTCCCCTGTGTGAGGAAAGGGGGTGGGGCACAGCACACCCCCTTTGGGGGGACAGCATGGACAGTCTGGGGGAGGCAGGCACTTCATTTATAAAAGGTTCACCATCACTGCCCTAGTTGCAACAACAATAATAATAGCTGATATTTATCTGGTGCTTTCCAGTACACAATATGCTCTATGCCAATCTATTATTAGCATCCTCATTTTAAAGATGGAGGCAACAAAGCTCAGAGAAAAAGTCCATTTATTATAGACTCAAAGAATCACAGACTTTCAGAGCTATAAGGTAACTTGTACTCCATCTACTCCACCCACTTTCATTTTATAGATTAAAAAGCTGATACCTAGAAAGATGAAGTAAGTTTCCCAAGAACACACAGCTAAGTGACTGAGTTGGGACTTGAAACCAGATCTTCCTACTTCACATTCAGGACTCTTTCTGCTAAACCTTATCAATTTAACCTTTCTTATCCTACATCTTATATCATCAATAGCTAGTCTTCAATTTGATCCATCTCTGTGGCTTCTCAATTTTTGCACATAGTAGGCACTTAATACATCTTGTGCAGCAAATCAATGTGCAAATAGTCCATGATACAACACAATGTCAGGGAAACCCATCTTATAAATCCAATCCCACCACACTGAATTTGCTCTAAAGAACTTTCTAAATTTTCATTTCAACTTAAGGTTGCTTGTATGGAAAACTGTTTGTCGTAAGTAGGCTTTTGGTGAGGACTTGGAAATCTGTTTTGAAAAGCAGAGATTTTCAAAGTATCATATAATTTTCAGAGCTGGAAGGGGCATTTGTGATCATCTAGTCTAGCCAAAGCCTGAACAAGAACCTTCTTTTCAACATGTCCCCAAAACAGTCAATTATAATCCAGATTTTGATTGAAGACCTCTAGTGAAGGGGCACCTACTACCTCGATTTACATTCCTGTATATTTTTTGGATGTTTTTACTGATATTGAACCAGAATTGGCCTCTAGGAAACTATTGTTTCATAGGAACCTATTGTTCTTTGTAACCTCCAGCACCAAGAACAAGTCTAATCTGTCTTCCATCAATGGAAATCTCCTTCATTCATTGCCTTCTTTCCCTTACTTCCCCCAGGATCATGCCAACCAAAACCCATTTGGTCTGCTTGCTTTGACTGCTCAGATGGTTTGGATAATATGAATGTCATGAACTCCATTCTTTTCAATTAGATTGGGGGCTCCATCCTTAGGAGTCCCATGTTTTTTCATTCATATTGGGGATGAATTTTCTATTATGTGCCTTCCCTAATTAAAGTGTGAAATTCTTGATAGCAGGTCCTATATTGCAAAAGCAGGAGTTCAAATATGTCCTCAGACACTAGTTGTATGCCCTTTGGCAAGTCATTTAACTTTGGCTCAGTTCTTCTGTCAAATTCTGTCAAATGAACTGGAGAAAGAAATGGCAAATCACTCCAGGATCTTTGCCAGGAAAACTCCAAATGGGATCATAGAAAGTCAGACACAATTCTTTATTTGTATCCTCAGCACTTTGCAATATTTGACACATAGTAAATGCTTAATGTCTTTTAATGTATTCATTCTACATAACAACCCTTTAAACTGCTTAAGGACAGCTATGATGCCATCTCCTTCAAAAAGCTTTTCCCTATTTCTGGTGTCAGTGTCCTCTTCCCAAAAATCACATTTTCCCCATTTATCCTATATTTACTTATCTGTGAATATGCTATATTCTCTAGTACAATATAAGCTTCTTGTGGGTGGAAACTGTCTCACTTTGGATTTTGTATCCCTAGTATTTGGCACATTTATTAGACACTTGGTGAATGCTAGTTGATTGATTGAGATTCCTCATGTGTTCTGTTATGTTCTATTGGTTTGTTTTCTCTTTCCATTTTCTTCAACCACTCCTCATATGTCATGAACTCAATGCTATTCATTATTCTAATTGCCCTTTTCTGAATACTCTCCAGCTTTTCAGTGTTTTTTTTTTTCTTTTCCAAATATGGTGCTTAGAAAGAAACACAAATACTTCAGGTATAGTCTGATTGGGATTTATTCTAAGAAGCCTTTATTCTTGGACACTGTGCCTTTCTTAATATAGCTCAAGATTGTATTGGCTTTTTTGGACACTGTAGACTAATATTGAGTGTGTGGCCCACTAAAACCCACAGATCTTTTTCAGATGTGTTCCTGTTAAGACATCATTGTGATGATGCTAAAATTTGTAGGCGTCTCTGTAGAAAACTGTAACTTGGACTATAAGAACCCCTTTAGCCCAATTCTTCATTTTAAGGTAAGGAGAATTTCTTTTCCTCCATTCCATTTTCTTCTCTAGATCTAACTCTGGAATAGAATCAGTTCCCAGCTGCCAGTAATTACCTTTGAGCAAGAAAACCACCATTAAGAAGGAGTTCTTCAAACGTTTTCTGACATAATCTTTAAAAAATAAAGTTTTACTGTTACTTCCCAAAGATTCCCCATCTCCTCCGGTGACCTACTCCTTTATAATAAGTTAATTCAGTCACTTAATTATCGGCCACTTCTGAAAATGTATGCCTCTTTCCATACCTAGAGTTGACCACCTCTCTGCCAGGAAATATGTTTCACTGTCAACCCTTTTCATTCAGTGTTCCAATCAGAGTTTTGAAGTCTTCCAATGTTGTTTTCCATTACATTAATCATGGTCATTGCATGCCATTCTCCCATTTTTACTTTGTTCTGGATCATGTTAAAATCTTCCTTATGCTAATTTCACTGCATTCATCATACACTAAGTTCTCAGAGCATAGGTTAAGAATCCCTGGTGACAGGGTGGATGGAGCATGAGACTGGAATTCTAAAACTGTCCCAACTCTGCTACTGATGAGCTCTAGAGCCTGGTCAAGGAGCCAGGTCCTTTGCTGTTGGGCTGCTCCATAAAGAGCACTGTAAAGCCATTGGAGGAAGAGGTCATTTATGCAATTTAGTAAGATTGTTGCTAAAAATGTTTTCATATGAATTTGCTAAATTTAACTTTTACTTATATATAATGGAAATACACATCAACTTACACATCCCCTCCTTCAGTGCTCATTCTAGGCCATGATCTAGGTGCCCTCTCAGAACTAAACTGGATGACAGTTCATGATCCCAGATCTCTCCAGTTCGATTCCATCTTGCTTGCTGTCCCTTCCCACCATCAAAACCTACCTTTGAACTTTCATTCACTCAGATGTCCATAACTGAGAATAACTTAGAGTGTGGCATCCTCTTTTCAATATTGACTGGGGCCAAAATGTTAAGTGAAAGGAAAAAAATATTGTAGCTAGAATTTTAGGTATCAGCGGGTGAGGAAGCATTTGTGGTAGGTGCTTATGGCATCAAAGCCCATCACATCATGTTAGAGTGGACTTACAGAATCAAAGAATTGAGGTTCCAATATATGAAACTACAGGCAAGTAATAAACTTTTTCAGTCTCAATTTCCATATCTTTGAAGTAAAAATTGTAACAGTCACAATCCTTATCCCATAGGATAGTGTGGTGAGGAAAGTAAACATTAATAAAAGTGCTATGAAAATGTGAGTCCCATCTGGAAATCACACAAGTAAAGGAATTTTGTGACATCTCCATGTTTGTCTCTTTTACCTCCTCCTCTTCCTCCTCAACAAATATTTATTGGGTATCCACTATTCTTTGTAGAATGTTGCTCTGGGCAACATTTATTGTTGCTTCTTATTTCATTTCACAAACATCTCTTCAATGCTTATTCTTTTAAAGATTCTCTTCTAGACTCAAGAGTAGAGGATATTCCTAACTAAATCAATTCAACATATAAGTCTTAAGAATATGAAAGGCATGAAAGCATAGGTAGCTCAGGGGATGGAGAGCTGGCCTTGGGTTCAAATCTGACCTGAGACACTTCCTACCTGTGTGACTCTGGGCAAGCCACTTAACTCCTATCACCTAGCCCTTACCACTCTTTTGCCTTGGAACCATGACATAGTATTGATTCTAAGATGGAAGGTGCGGGTTTAAAAAATTATGAAAGGCAATGTGCTAAGCACTGGAACAATTAACAATAACATATTTAGCAGCATTATCATTTCAAATTGCTTTATATCTACAACCTCGTTTTGATCCTTTTAACAATATGAGTAAGTAGGTAATACAAATATTATTGCCATTTTGTGGATGAGGACATCAAGGTCAAAGAAAGGAATTGCTAAAAATCACATAACTATTACATGATGGAGACAGGGTTCAGACCAAGATTTCCTAACATTTTCCCTAAAAAAACACTAATTTATTTGTTTGTTTGTTGTGCTCAGTTCCCAGGAGTCTCCCTCCTTCCTTCTTTACCCTCCCTCCACTAAAGAAGGCATCAAAAACATGTATATATAAAACCATAGCATGCATGCTTCTATTTATCTGTTTTTTCCTCTGGAAGTTGAACATTCACAGTTATTCTTCAAAAAATATTCCTATTGCTGAATATCATGTTCTTTTGGTTCTGCTCATTTTGCTCTTCATAATTTCATGTAGCTCTTTTCATGTTGTTGATGTTTTAAATTAACCTGTTCGATTTCTTACTGCAGGTTTTCCAACACTTTAAAACTAGAGTTGTGGAACTCCTCAAATTGAAACATGTCTCACCCAACGCCTCATCACTATCCTTGCCATTTAGTGTCTTTAGGATATTTATTATACATAGGTTAAAAAAGAAATCTCACTTCTCTAGAATTCTAGAATCATAGGATGGGAAGACTCATGAGGATCAAAGAAAATAGAATCTAGCACGTCAGTGTTGGAAAGTTATTTAGAACTCATCTAGTCTAGCACCTTAGTTCCCAGCTGGGGAAACTGAAGCCCAAAGAAGTTGTGACTTGCTCAAGGTCCTACAGATAGCAAGATATGGAGACAGGATTCAAACATAAGGGAATCCTTCTGACATTTCAAGATTTTTGGATCAGAAATTGGGTCTGCTTTGTTGGGCTGGTGAGCAAAGAGTCTCAGACTTGTGCCTGTTCTCTGATAATGATATTAGACTAGTAAGCGGGAGATGTCCTATATCATAATTCAGAAAGTTGCTGGCTAAGGAACCCAGAAGCCTTGTTTTTGCCAAGACTGTACTATGGTGTTGGAGACAACTATGAAAGGTGCTATTCTTTCAATGTCAAGCCAAAATCTGAGCCTATCAGCCATGTAACCTAAGATGGTCTCCTACAAATAAGACCTTTTTTTTTTTTTTCTATTTTCAGGTTTCTCAGGAAGGATAGTACCTGCGTGAAGCTACACTGATACACAAGATGAGCCTTCACATATACAGAGTCCTCCCTTTCTGGGCATATGTTTTTAATCTCTTGGTTATGTGGTCAGAAAAGACTTGTCATGTCATAGGCCAGTCATGGAAGAAAGGTGAGGGTTAATAGATGGGGCTACACTAGGAAATATAGACATGTTACAAAGAACTTAAGAAAGGCTTCTAGCATATTGGTTGTATCCTCTGTAGAGGAGTTACTGAACAACAGGGACAAAAATCATCCACGATGAGAGGGTGTGGATGGGCTGTGATTTATACCTCCCTGAAGAGAATGCCTGCATCAGTAAAGTCACAAATCCAGGGAAGGATTGAAGCAAGTCTCTGTAGGAATGCTCATCTCTGAACTTCTCCAGGCTGGGAGACTTGGATGCAAGGAGCAACCCAAGACACACCAGCCCTTTCCTCCATCCCAGATGGGGATAAATGGAATGGTGAATAATAACAGTGATAAAACAAATAGTGTTGAGAGGGGTCTGCTTCTCTTCCTCAAAGCTTATTTATGCTTTCTGCTCTGGTAAATAGATTTGAAATTGGCATTGAGCTTTGTCCCTTTAAGACCAAAGACTTTCTATGCCAATGACTCTGGTTTGTAGCTGTTTATAAGTAAAATGTATGATCTCAGGGCTGCAAACCATCTTTGAAATTCAATCTCAAGATTCTTTCATTTATAATCCATTGGAGTTCTGCTTTTCTGATCCAAAAATTTCAGACTTAAACTGTTAGTAGAAATGCCTTATTCACTTCCCCACATGTAGCATGGGTCATTGTTAACTCCCAAAGGGCATCCTGTCAATCACTGTGCAACAAAATAGTGTTATGATTGAGAATTGTGCCCTGATATAAATCATAATGTTCTGCTAAAAGAGAACTAGTCTTATTTGAAGCAAATGAAGTGGTCATATTCCTCTTCTCCACCCCTCTTTTTCTTTCTTTACTTTTTCCCCACATTTTTTTTTCTTTTTGGCAAAGCAGAGGACGAGCAGGTCTCAAGAGTTTTATTTTTTTAATCACCATCTTATTGAGATTTTAAAATATAATTATTTCACTGCTTCAGCAGCAGAATCCAGAAGCTCTTGGAGGGAAGGCTAAATTCACACCCTCTCTCATGCTCCTTTGCCTAGGGCTCTCTTAAGAGGGCCCCTACTTGTTGCTGACCACAAGGAAAAGAAAACTCAAGTCAAAAATTATGTGAGAAGGATGGTGCTTTGGAATTGTTCTTAATTTGCCATTGTTAGTGGACACAGAACAATTGTACTGACTTTCAGCTTATTAGTCTACAGTTGTTAAACTCAATTTTCCCTTAGCTCCAGTCAAATTCACAAAGAAGGTATCCCAAATGCCAGCCTAGTCCATCAGCTCAGGTCTAGTAGGTCACGAGAGAGATTTCTGCAGTTTTCTTTTTTCTTCCTTCCTTCCTTCCTTCCTTCCTTCCTTCCTTTCTTTCTTTCTTTCTTTCTTTCTTCCTTCCTTCCTTCCTTCCTTCCTTCCTTCCTTCCTTCCTTCCTT
>NW_025391169.1:2851-4327 GCF_016433145.1 Gracilinanus agilis | reverse complement strand
CTTCCTTCCTTCCTTCCTTCCTTCCTTCCTTCCTTCCTTCCTTCCTTCCTTCCTTCCTTCCCACCATAGCCTGACAGGTAGATTGTGTATTACTATATCCATTTTATTAATGAGGAAATTAAAGCTCATAATGATGATGACACTTGCTCATGGTCACACAGGTAGTAAACAAATGGGGAAGTCAGAACTTTTAACCTAGGTTTTCTGGTTTCAAGTCCAATAGAGTTACCCAGAAGCACAGGGCAAAGAATGGCTTGGGAAGGAGAGGACCTGGGTTGAGATCCCACCTCTTATGCCTTATTACCTTTGTGAACTTGGGCAAGTCATTTAACCTTCATGTGCCTCAGTTTCTTCTTCTCTAGACTGAGAGGATTAGACTAACCAACCTTTGCATTTGCTTCCAGTTCTAGATCTGTGCCTCTATGATTGGATGTGCTTACTGATACATAGCCCCTCCCTTCTGATTTGGTACCCTTCACAACTCTTCAAACCAGTTTCCCACCTTAGTCTTTTCAGTGTTTGGGAGATGAAAGTTCTACTTCATGTTGGGCAGTGGAGGATATGAGCCAAATGCATTCTTAAGGCAGCTTTTCAACCTGTATAGCTACCTTCTTCCCATGACCACAGTGCCCAACCTTAATGCGAATTGCTCCCTCTGGGAATTTTCTTGGTGTTTGCTGTCAAAGGGATTCACTAGAAACATTATGTGTGTTTGTGTTTATTCCTGTTCAGAAGTTGTAGGTTTAAGCTAATTAAATATTTGTATATATTCTGATCATGATAGTCTTTCTTGTAAGAAGAGTTCTTTCTGCCTCTTCATCTTCTGGCCATTGTTGCATAAATTAGTAAATATAGGATTATAGATTTGGAGCGGGAAGAGACATTAGAAGCCATCTACCCCCCTTTCTAAACTCAAAAGGGTTAAATGGCTTGCCAGACAACTCACAGGCAGTATAGGTCCTCTGATTCCATATTCTAGTTCTTTCCTGCATCATACTGCAAGGAAGACAAGTTCAAATTCTGATTCTGAAATTGAGTGATCATGCAACCTTGTGCAAATTGCTTCCCTTCTTGGGGTCCTTGACTCCTCTACCTCTATCTATAAAATGAGTGTATTAGGCTAGGTGTAATCTGAGGTCTTTTACAGCTCTAATATATTCTATGGTTCTGTGATTGCTTTGCAGGATAAAGTTTATTTCTTTTTACTTCTGTTATAATCTTCCCCATCTTTTCCTATATGCATCTGAGATGACAGGAAGGTAATTTTGTGTCTGACTCCAGGCCTCTGTAGCCTTCCAGTATCAAAGGGCTTGGAAGGCTTGGAACTCTTTACATAAAGTCAAGTGGGGTAAAAAATTTGGCTGTGTGTGCTCTCACCTATCTTTACTGACTTTCATTTCTACCAAACTGAAAGAAAGAAAGAAAGAGAGAGAGAGAGAGAGAGAGAGAGAGAGAGAGAGAGAGAGAGAGAGAGAG
>NW_025391169.1:0-2751 GCF_016433145.1 Gracilinanus agilis | reverse complement strand
AAGGAAGGAAAGAAGGAAGGAAGGAAGGAAGGAAGGAAGGAAGGAAGGAAGGAAGGAAGGAAGGAAGGAAGAAAAAGGAAGGAAGAAAAAGGAAGGAAAGAAGGAAGGAAGGAAGAGAGAGAAAGGAAGGAAGAAAATAAAGGAAAGGAAAAGGAAGGATGGAAGAAGGAAAGAGAAAAAGAGAAAGAAAGAAGGAAGGAAAGAAAGAAGGAAAGAGAGAAAGAGAGAGAAAGAAGGAAGGAAGGAAATAGAAGAAAGAAAAGAAAGAAGGAAGGAAATAGAAGGAAGGAAAGGAAGAAAGAAAGGAAGGAAGGAAGGAAGGAAAGAAGAAAGAAAGAAAAGAGAAAAAAGAAAGACAGTTCTAGAATTTCTTCGAATGCTTTACTATTCATTGCTGGTCAAGTTTTAGAAACTGAGTCATAGGAAACCACCAGGTCAGCATTTTATAAATGATTGCAATTAATAACTAGAAACCTGCCTTCCCTGCTTCTACAAGACTTATCTGTAGGGTCAGGGGCTTCTCTCCTAGTTTGCCTCAACCTTGTCTAGTGGAACAATCTGAATCAAGAAGTGGGTTCAGATCCTAGATCTAGCACTCCTCATATGCCTTTGGGGAAGTCAATTCCCTTCACTGGGTGTCATTTTCCTTCTCTGTAAAATGAGGGAGTAGACCTACACGCCCCCAAAGATCCCTTCCAGGTCGAAATTTCTCTCATCCTAAGCAAGAGGGATGCGTAGTTTTGCCATTTCTGACCACCCCTCCCAAGTGGGTATTTCAAACAGGTTCTGCGGGGCTGGAACACTGAAGGCACAAACACACACACTCACACTTTCCTTGGTGAGGTTCTCCTTTGCCTTAGGAGGGAAAAAGCTGCCCTCTTCTGGCTTAAGCAGCTCACAGATGCTCCTCCTCAGCCTAGCAATACCAGCCAATATGAAATTCATTAGCTAGAGACAATAGATTGGTTGGAGGACCCAAGGAGTAAGGAGGGCATGAAGGGCTGTCTAGGACAATGGGTCTGGATCCAAATGAAGATTTAGCGATATCCTGATCGCATAATGAGATTCATGCAGTTCCTGAGGGGGAGGGGGGGAGAGACAATGGCTCTACCCATTAGTTGCATAACCAAGGATATAGCCCAGGACAGAGTGTTCCTTGCTTAGAGATTATAAAAGCAATTCTCTCAAAAAGAGCTATAACCTCACTAATTAAAACAGGATCTCCAGAAGTGGCCATGTTGCAAGAGGCCCAGGCAGGCAAGGTCCCAGCAAACTGGTTCTGCCTGAGAGCCTGGGGCCAGCCATTTATAAAAAGTTTGTTTGGGTTGTGCTCCCTCAGCAGGATTTCAAAACCCAGGGCTCACCTGCACTTTTCTGCATGCAAATGAACCCCACAGGAAATCTGGCACCTGCTGCATCTGCAGTTGTCACAAGGGCTACAGTAGCCCTCCTTTGACAGTCAGTCAGTTGATGAGCATCCATGCCTTTGAGGCCTCGGGGACTAGCTACTATTTCTTTCCAAGGCACAGAACTCTACTTTCTGAGCTACTTTCTGTAAGGGGAAGCCCAAGAAGAAGCCCACAAAGCCCATGCTTGTTGTCACCCAAGTTTCCTTTTCCTCTGTTAACCAGAGAGGCTGTAAGAGTCCAAAGTTGTGACTTCCAATTCCAACTCTACTATCTGTGACCTTGATGAAGTGACTTAACCTCTCTTGGTCTCTTTTTCCTTCATTTCTAAAATGATGGGATTGGGCAGGGATTCATCTCTCAGTTCCCTTTCAGATCCTGATCCTATGACCTATGAACTACTTTCCACCTCTACTGTGCATCATGAAAGCCTGAGGCAGAGCCTAGACAAGTCAGTTGGAGCAAAGTTCAAAAGCTGGAGCTTATTTCCCCGTGGAGTGAAAGAATCCTTGGAATTCTTTCAGGGAAAGGATTTGAGTTCAAATCTCAGCTTGGTGGAATTTAAACTAACAGCCTTGTGCAAGTCCCTTAATTCCTTCAGAGTCTTAGTGAAGTACAAGGGGAGGAGCTCTAGCCCTGGAGTCTGAGAGTCTTGGTTCAGGTCCCTCCTTTGAAATTCCTTGCATGACATTGGGCAAGTCTCTTAACCTCTCAGAGCCTGTTTCCTCCTTTGTAAAAAAGATGAAGTTAGTGTAAATGATCTCTAATATCCCCAGGGGGACAGTATATCAATTCTATGATCATCTACCTTATAAGATGTCAGAAAAACCCTCGTGGGCCCAGAATCATGAAATCAATCAATCATGGTGGGAGTCAGAGCAGTCGGCTAGAAATGCTTCCTTGGGTAAAATTAAAAAAAAAAAAAAAAAAAGTCATTGGTGTTGATTGATCCAATCCACTTGGGAATCACTTTCCCTGTTTACCTTCATTGCTTCAGTGGACTGGCAAAGAACATGGAAAAATTTGTCCCTATATCTTCTAAATGATTGGTACAAGCACATTATGGCCAAATATCTAAGGCCAGTCATAGATTTAGAGCAGAAAGGAACCCTAGAGGCCATATTGTCCATCTCCTTCATTTAACAGAGGAAAAGCCTAAGGTCCACAGAAATTAAGCATCTTGCCAGAGGTCATGGAGCTAGTAAGTAGGAAACTCCAGTCAACAGGAGGAACAGCATCACCAGACTGAAATGCAGGTATCCCTCCTACATCATGACTTTCTCTCTCTCTCTCTCTCTCTCTCTCTCTCTCTCTCTCTCTCTCTCTCTCTCTATATATATATATA
>NW_025391168.1:0-2951 GCF_016433145.1 Gracilinanus agilis | reverse complement strand
CTTTGGGAACTATCTACTTCCTCATTTCTGGAGAATGAACCCGAATGGAACCTTTCTATTATATCTATCTGAATCTTTAATTCTTGTATTTAAAGAGTTCCCAAGTGAAACAGATCGATCATTTTAAGATCCTATTGAACAGATTCGGTTCTACAGCAGGAATAAAACATGTCTGACACAATAGCAATGACTACAGTCTTTATTTCTTCAGAATAAATGGAAATGTATTGCACAGATATGAGAAATCCTCAGTTCTTAGTTTCTCTAAGTTGCCAAATGTACTATAATGAACAAAAGAAGACGATGTTGCAGACTATCGGTTCTATAACACAAATATAACCACTCTGACACAGTAGGAATCGTTCACAGCCCTCTTTCTTCAGAATTAGCCTGAATTGAGCCTTTCCATTATACCTCCCTGAATTCCTCCATTATATAGGTACCTGAATCTTCAATTCTTGCATTTATAAAGTTCCCAAATGAACCAGATCGATCATTTTAAGATCCTATTGAACAGTTTCATTCTACAACACAAATAAAACTCGTCTGATAAAAAGGCAATGACTACAGTCCTTATTTCTTCAGAATAAACAGAAATGTATTGCATGGATAGGAGAAATCCTTAGTTCTTGGTTTCTCTACGTTGCCAAATGAACTACAATGACCAAAAGAAGACAGTGTTGAACATTTTCAGTACTAAAACACAAATTAAACATCTCTGACACTTTGAGAACTTTTTACTTCCTTATTTCTGGAGAATAACCCTGAACAGATCCTTTCTATTATATCTATCTGAATCTTTAATTCTTGTATTTAAAGAGTTCCCAAATGAACCAGATCGATCATTTTAAGATCCTATTGAACAGTTTTGGTTCTACAACACAAATAAAACATGTCTGACACAATAGCAATGACTACAGTCTTTATTTTTTCAGAATAAACAGAAATGTATTACAAAGATAGGAGAATTTCCCAGTTCTTGGTTTCTCTAAGTTGCCAAATGTACTATAATGACCAAAAGAAGACAATGTTGAAGACTATCCGTTCTAAAACACAAACATAACCACTCTGATACAGTAGGAATGGTCCACAGCCCTATTTCTTCAGAATAAGCCTGAATTGAGCCTTTCCATTATACCACCCTGAATTTTTCCATCATATAGGTACCTGGATCTTCAATTCTTGCATTTAAAAAGTTCCCAAATGAACCAGAGAGAAACCTGAAAAGGTAAATAAGATACAGAGGGGAAAGAAAGAAAACATAATTTTTAAATTTGCCTTTTTAAGGGCCTCAGTGAGATCTAATTATCTGTATTCCTATGTAGAGAAATGTTATGTATAATTCTCTGTAGTGAACTCTAATCACTATTATAATATTCACTATTATATTAATCAGAAGAATAATTAACAGGGTGAGGGTGGAACACTAAATAATCTAAGATGGTGTGGGGGATGGGAAAGATGGGGTAAATAGCAGGGGACACCAAGAGAAACTTGAGTGAATAAGAAAATAGAATATTCTATTACACACAAAGAGGGCATGGGAGGGAGAGGGGACAAATACTATTATAAGAAGGAGAAGAAGAGAGCATAAAGACATAATAATCAAACCTTACTCTCAGTGTAATCAACCCGGAGAGGGAAGAGTAGCTATACTATCCATTGGGAAATAAAACTCTTATCTAACCCTTCTGAGAAAGTTAGAAGGGGTAAACCAAGGGGAGCGGGGGAGTGGGGAGGACAAAAAAAGGGAGGGGAGGATGGGGAGGGAATTCATAAGGCTTTTAAAAACAAAAAGAAGGAGGGGAATAAGGGAGGAGGTAGAAAGGGAAGTCAATTAAGGGAGGGGATAAGCGATAAGGTCTTAATAGCAAACCACTGGTTTTAAAGGGCATGGGGAAAGAATCAGCCCTAAAGATAGATGTAAAAGCTGTAATGGAAGGAAAATTGTTCGAGAGAAGAAAATTCTGGAGGTTCATATTGACAAGGGCATGAAAGATGGTCAGAAGATAACATTCCATGGTGAAGGTGACCAGGAGCCAGGACTTGAGCCAGGAGATATTATCATTGTTTTTTCATGTGTATGGATATCCAGTTGGTTGAAGCATTGTGTGGTTTTCAGAAACCAATATCAACTCTTGATAGTAGAACTATAGTCATTACTTCTCATCCTGGTCAGATTGTCAAACATGGAGATATCAAATGTGTACTGAATGAAGGCATGCCTATTTATTGCCGACCTTATGAGAAAGGAATTCTAATAATTGAATTTAAGGTAAACTTCCCAGAGAATGGCTTTCTTTCATCAGATAAGCTATCTTTATTGGAAAAGTTACTGCCTGAAAGAAAGGAAGTAGAGGAGACTGAAGAAATGGATCAGGTAGAACTGGTGGACTTTGACCCATCTCAAGAAAGACGGCGCCATTACAATGGGGAAGCTTATGAGGATGATGAGCATCATCCCAGAGGTGGTGTTCAGTGTCAAACCTCTTAATGGGGGGCCAGTGAATACTCTTAATTGTAATGCTGGCTTTTGTATGCAATAGTGAATGAGTGAAGGACTACAGTCATCTTAACACACTCACTACTAGCTATTGTTTTTGTTGTAATATTCAACTATAGTTGTGTTTTAAAAAGTTAATAAAATCAGTAATATAAAATGCCGACTTTGCAATTTATGATGTTCAGTGTGCAAGATAGTTTAACATCGTTAATTATTTCCTTATGGTAAAGAAGCCTCAGAGTATTTTTTTTCATGACTTGTACTTTTTTGTTTCAAAGTGTTTATGCAGTGCTTAGACTGAGGTTTGATTCTTGATTTGACTAAATGTACACAAGCATTTATAATTGTTAAGCTCTGAAATTAAAATTTTGTACTGAATTCACCATCAGAAAACTTAAAAAAAAAAAAAAAAAAAAAAAAAAAAAAAAAAAAAAAAAAAAAAAGAATC
>NW_025391167.1:0-1829 GCF_016433145.1 Gracilinanus agilis | reverse complement strand
AGATTTGTTCTTCTGTGCTATGACTGCTCTGGTGTGAATCAGGCCTTTGAACATGGCCATTCCTACATGCGTGTCTTGGTGCCCTGTCAGACTGTCCTTAGGTTTGTCAGGAGGAAGGCAGTGGCAGTTGTGGTTGTGGTCATGGCCATGTGTTTTAAGGAAAATAAGATGTCTTGGATAACTTTTCCAGGAGGTGAGGGAGGACCGGAGGGGGATTCGTACCAGTCCCAGAGTTCCCCAGAGTTATTTTGAGGGGTGTGATCTGGGGATGAATGCCCAGCAGAGCTCCTCAGTGCATGCCCAGGGCTGGACCCCAGATTCACTGTGCCAAGCCTAGCCTGGCATCGCTGCTTTGCAGATATCTTGGTTCAGGTTGAGGACGCATAAGAAAGCGTCCCTACCATGAGAAAGTCAGCTGGTCATTCTCAGCATCCCAGTTACCTCCTGTACTGTTTGCTCTCAGCCTGGAGGGATGCTCTTGAGGCAAAGCAGAGCCCTGCTGGTGTTCCTGCTGTGTAGCTGAGGGAGCCCTAACTCGCAAAGGCCCATTCAGGACAGTGGTGCCTCCAATCCAGGGATGGTTGTGCTGATACTCAGGGAGACCATTCCCAGAGCTCTGAGTGCAGGGACATGGGGCAGCCTGGCTCAGAGACCGTGGAGGTCTCTCCTGGGAGGGAACCGCCTCTTAGCCATCCCATGTGAGTGGCTGTAGGGTACAGCTCCGGGGTGAGGGAGTGCTGGCTGGGTGTGCAGGTGGCAGAGTGCGGGTTGGAGGGATGGGTCAGGGTGTATGCTTGGGGTGGGGGTCAGCTGGCACACTGTGATGTGGCCTCGGGGGCTCCTGGGCAGTGCTGTGCGGTACTCATGGTATTATATTGGTATGTGTTACATGTATTATATCCCCCCAAGCCTGATGACGCCGGGACAAGGAAAGAGCCTGAGCAAGAGGCCAGGAAGGGTCACTGATGCACTTTATTGCCAGGGGAGCCCGTGCCTGGGGCTGTGCCCACACGCAGAGGGCCTGGAGGGAGCCTGATGGCAGCGGGCAGGGGGGCATCCTGCAAGCAGAACTAGGGGTCTGGAGAAGCAGGATGAGGGGAAGCAATAGGTCAGAAGAGCTTTGGGGGGGGCCAGGGAGCCCTGGGGGGAAGTAATCCAGGAGGGGCCTGGAGGGCCAAATGGAGGCTCCTTTGGGGGTGCTCCTGGGCAGCTGCTGAGGCCACTATTTGGGCCACTATTTCGGGCTGTAGGCAAGAGGCTCGTAAAGGGGGGCAGGATGGAGAGAAAGCAGAGCCCTGGGTTCAACAGCAAGATTTCTGTCCACAGGAGGTGGAGCAACAGGAGGGTCTGCAGCAGGTGGGCCTGCAGATGAGGGACACAGAGGAGGTGGGGCGGCAGCAGGAGGGGGCTGGACAGCAAGAGGGGCCACAACAGCAAGAGGAGGAGGTAGTGCAGCAGGTAGGTTTACAGGAGAGAGGCACACAGCAGGTGGCTGGGGTACATACTGGCTGGCAGGTGAGGGGCACACAACAGGCAGGTTGGCAGCAGGAGGGGCCACAGCAGCTGGGCTGGCAGCACAGAGACAGAGCAATGCAGCTGGGCTTGCAACACACGGGCAAACAGCAGCAGGACTGGCCCGGGGCACAGGGACAGGCTTGGCAGCAGGAAGACCCGCAGCCAGTGGACTGGCAGCAGGAAGGGGCACAGACAGCCTGGCACGGCTGGCAGGAGGCGGGCATGCAGCAGACCGGCCGGCACATGAGGGTGAGGCAGGAGGCAGGTGGGCAGCACGGGGCCGGGCAGCAGGAGGGGCCGCAGCCGCAGGGCTC
>NW_025391166.1:0-3039 GCF_016433145.1 Gracilinanus agilis | reverse complement strand
TCGATGGAAACATGGATGTACTTAAGTTTAGCGAAAGAAGGGACGTGGGTGACGTCCATTTGCCATAGGTGGCCGGGGAGAAGACCACGGGGGTTAATCCCTAGATGGGGTTCGGGCAAAAGAGTAACACAATTCTTACAACTTTTAACAATGGATCTGGCCTGTTCTCTGGTAATTTTGTAGGCCAGGCGAAGGGATTGAGAGTTGAGGTGGTGAAGCCTGTGTGCCTCCGTAGCCAGGGAAACTGGGTCGGAGGAAGGAGGGGAAGGGGGAGTGTCTGAGGTGGCTAGGGCAGCCAAGCGAGTGTGTTGGTCTGCAAGATCGTTCCCGAAAGACAATGGGCCCGGGAGGCCGGAGTGGGCACGTATGTGGCCCACAAAAAAGGGGCAGGACCGCGTTCGGATGGCATGTTGGAGTTGGGAAAAGAGGGAAAAGGTAGCGGTCGTTGGCTGAACCGCGGGAACGATCTCGAGTCGGAGCAGGGCTTGGACAACGTATCTGCTATCCGAGTAGAGGTTGAATGGGGTGTCGGGTAGGGAATGGAAGACAGTTAGGGCAGCGTAAAGCTCCACCAGCTGTGCTGACTCATAAGGGGTTTGAATAGAGCGGGGGTGATCATTCATGACTATAGCGGCAAGGCCGGTCTTGGAACCGTCCACAAAGACTGTGGCCGCTCCTGGGATAGGAGAGGATCGAGTTTGGCGTGCGAGTGTGAAGGGGGTAAGAGTGAAAAACTGTAACAGTTTATTACTGGGCATGTGACTGTCTAGGGTGCCCTGAAATGTGGAGATGAGTATAGCCCAATTGTCATTCTGAGATCTGAGCCAATCGAGCTGCTCCCTGTTGTAAGGGGTTACCACATGGTCAGGGGGGCGGCCGAAATGGCGTGTGGAGAGGCGAATGCCCATCATGGCTGTACGGGCAATCAAATCGGGGTAGGGGGCAAGAATCTTTCGGTTGTACATAGGGAGGTGTAACCAGATGAGGGGAGCAGGATCCTGCCACAGAAGTCCCGTAGGGGAAAATTCAGTGGAAAAGATGAGAAGGTAAAGGGGAAGTTGGGGGGAAAAATACCCGACATTCTGGGTTGCTATAGCTTGTTCCACTTTCTGGAGGGACATTTCACCCGCCGGTGTCAGCGAGCGGGGGGAAGAGGGGTCAGCATCCCCTCGGAGAATATCCTCAAGAGGACGGAGGTCCGCTTTGGAAAGATGCAGATAGGGGCGAAGCCAATTAATGTCCCCTAAAAGTTTCTGAAAATCATTAAGGGTCTTAAGGGACGAGCGTTTGAGCTCGACTCTATTTGAGAATAGCCGGTCGGGTTCGAGCCGAAATCCTAAGAAGGTAAAGGGGTATTGGGTTTGGATTTTGTCTGGGGCAATGCTAAAGCCACGGGCTTGGAGTGCGCAGATGATAGTCTGAGCAATGGTCTGTACTAAGGAGGGGGAAGGGGCAGCAATGAGAAGATCATCCATATAATGGATGAGGTAAGCTGAAGGGTATCTAGTCCTGACAGGGTCAATAGATTGGGCAACAAATTTTTGACATAGGGTCGGGGAATTTGCCATCCCCTGAGGGAGGACCTTCCAGTGGAAGCGGGGGTTGGGCCCTATGTGATTGACTATGGGAATGGAGAATGCAAAGCGAGGGCTATCAGAAGGATCTAGAGGAATTGAGAAAAAGCAATCTTTAATGTCGATGACAATTTTGTGAAACCCCTTTGGGATGGCGGTCGGGGATGGGAGGCCTGGCTGCAGGGCCCCCATGGGAAGCATGGTTTTATTAACTTCACGTAAATCCTGTAAAAGTCTCCATTTTCCTGATTTCTTTTTAATAACAAAGATAGGTGTATTCCATGGGGAGGTGGAAGGTTCAAGGTGCCCAAGAGAAAGTTGCTCCTGCACTAGCGTTAGAGCAGCTTGAACCTTCTCAGATGTTAGAGGCCACTGATCAATCCAGACAGGAGAATCAGACTTCCAGGTAATTTTATCAGCCTGGATTGCAGGGGGATCAGTGGCCCTTATGAAAAATTTTGTGATCCAAGACCTTCCCTGTCCTTTTGGGCTGGGAAAGATATTGGATGTAAGTTGCCTTGTTCATTCTTACCAAGGCCCTTGCCTGGGAGGTATCCAGACTTCAGCATCATAGTGGTGACAGGATCGCTAGGACTGACCATGAGAAGTCGCATCTGGGCTAGGATGTCTCTGCCCCAGAGATTAACAGGAAGTCCAGCGACTACATAAGGGCGAGTGGTGCCACTATTTCCCTCGGTATCTTGCCAATTAAGGAGCTTAGAGCTTTGGAGGGTGTCTTGGATTTGGCCTATTCCCGACAGGTGAGTGAATGAGGGTTGAAGGGGCCAGCTGCGGGGCCAGTGAGCCTGAGAGATGACGGTGGAGTCTGCCCCCGTGTCCAGCAGCCCGGTGAAAGTTTTCCCCTTGATTTTTAATTGGAGAGTGGGGCGGGACTCAGTGAGTTGCTGCACCCAGTAAATATTGGAGGAGCCTGGAGAGGAGGGGCCTCGGTTTTGGGTTACAGCAGGGAAATCACTGATCATGGGGAGGGGGAGGGCCTGAGCTAAACGCCTACCTGCGGGGATGGTGACAGGGCCATGTGGGGATTCTACAATGATTTTTATTTCCCCGGAGTAATCGTTATCGACAAGAGTGGGGTGCACAACGACACCCTGCAGTGTGGTGAGTGCTCTACCGATAATCAGAAAAAACATGCCAGGGGGTGGTGGTCCAAATTTACCAGTAGAGAGGACTACGGGGCCGTCCTCAGGTGTTAATATGTGGGTGGTGGAGGCACAGAGGTCCAGGCCCGCGCTGCCTGTTGTGGCTCGAGTAAAGGTGTTGGAGAGGGGCTCCCGAAGGAGCCCCGCAGCCCGTTTCCCTGTACCGCAGAAAGATTTTGCCCGTCAAGAGTAGTTTTAGATCGGCAGTCCCGAGCCCAGTGCCGGCCCTTCCGGCACTTCGGGCAGATGTTGGGCGGCTTAATAGGCAGGGGGGCTGCTGCTGGTACGGGAGCCTGCCTAGG
>NW_025391165.1:0-1943 GCF_016433145.1 Gracilinanus agilis | reverse complement strand
TTCCTTCCTTCCTTCCTTCCTTCCTTCTTTCCTTCTTTCCTTCCTTCCTTCCTTTCCTACACTTTCTGTCTTAGTATCAGAAAAATGGCAAGGACTAGGCAACTGGGGTTAAGTGACTTGCCCAGGGTCACACAGTTAGGAAGAGTATGAGGTGAAATTTGAACATAGGTCCTTCTCTAAGCCTGGTTTTCCATCTACTTACTACTTCCCTACCCCATGAAATTCTTTTTTTAGAACATAATTATTCAAAACAAAAGTAAATGAACCTTCTATCTCCATTTTAGAATCACTATTAATAGGGTTGGGGAGAGAAGTCACAGAGAGGAGCTGGAAGCCTAATGTTGGGATTTTCTTGGGGTAACTTCCTAAATCCAAAAAGTTCTTAACAACGGGGGCCTCCTAGTCTCCCCTGAACTCCACCATACCATGGCTTAAGTTCAGAGACAGGCTGAGGAAGGCTTATGTTCATTTTGGTCATATGTTGGACTTCTGAGAAGAAAGACATAAATCTGACAAATATTCATATTTTAATTCTATTCTTAAAATTCCTATTTTTGTTCTCGAATGAGGCTGATCTGAAATTGGATGAATCAGAGGATTAAGACATTCCACAGTAAATTGGAGAGACATAAACCTCCCTGATTAAAATATGAGTAATTGCGCAGATTAAGATTTAGAGCTGTTTTCTCACAAATGAAAACCTCTAATGAACTCAGCTCCATTATAATAAATTCTAAAGACATTAATACCAACATAATTAACATCCAATGATGAATTTCCAATCCCTCCCTTGACTCTACCCATAGAATTTTAAAGCTGGAAAAGAAACAAGAAGAGGTCACCTTCCCTTTACAGGTAAGGACACTGAGGCCCAGATGAATGAAATGATTTGTCCAAACCAATGGCTAGTGAGTGACATAGAAGGTGCTAAATCAAGGGTCTTCTGGCTCCTGGCCCACCATTTCTTCTCTGGTCTTGCTTCTGTGGTCTCTTAAGTCGGTCACTTTCTCTCTTGCTTCTTTTCCAAAATCATAAAACTTTCAGAATCAAATGGGGAGCATATAGAGAAATCCAGGTCTAAAAGAGTTTCCTCCATAACACCTAGAATACCTACGTTCTGCTGACCATAGGCAAGTCTTTCCCCTTATTTAGTCTTCAGTGTCTTTATCTGATGGGGAAGCTAGGTGGCACAGTGGATAGAGTGCCAGGCTTGGAGTCACGAAGTCACGAAGACTCATTTTCCTGAATTCAAATCCAGCCTTAGACACTTACTAGCTGTGTGACCCTGGGCAAGTCACTTCGCTGTGTTTGCCTCAGTTTCCTCATCTGTAAAATGAGTTGGAGAAGGAAATGGCAAATCACTTTGCTAAGAATATCTTTGCTAAGAAAACCCCAAATGGGGTCATAGGGAGTCAGATAAGACTGAAAAGGGACTGAACAAAGCCCTTCAATGAAAAAAAAAAAAGGGAGACATTAGATAACATGATTTTTAAGGTTTCTTTAGGTCTCAAATCATATCATCTTTCTCAGTTCTCTTTGTATATATGAAGAAATGTGCTCTAAAAGACAATTTCTTTGTAAATGAAAAATCTGCAAATATCTTGTAGCCTGGCACATTTCATGCATTTTTGTTGCTTTGATAATTAGTTAATTTAAAATTAACAATAATAACAATCATGTTTTACATGATAGAACATGTAAAATGTATATCAGATTGCTTACTATCTCAGAGAGTGGGGAGGAGAGGAGTAAGAGGGAGGGAGGGAGAGAATTCTTTTTTTTTTTTTTTTAACCCTTACTTTCTGTCTTAGAATCAATATCATGTATTGGTTCCAAGACAGAAGAGCAGTAAGGGCTAGGAAATGGGGGTTAAGTGACTTGCCCAGGGTCATACAGCTAGGAAGTGTCTGAGGCCAGATTTAAACCTAGCACCTCCCATCTCT
>NW_025391164.1:0-8376 GCF_016433145.1 Gracilinanus agilis | reverse complement strand
CATTCTCCAAACATCTGTTAAAGTGATCTCCTTAAATCAGAGTTCTCACCATATCATCCCTCTCTCAGTTAACTCCAGCACTTTCCCATCACCTCCAGGATCAGTATAAAATCCTTTATTTAGTGTTCAAAGCCCTTCATACTCTGCTAATCTTTCTTAAACCTTAAACTTGTCTCTACCCCAAAATCCTGTAATCTAGTGACCTGGCCTCAAACAAGATGCTCAATTCTAGACACTGAGCATTTTCACTCCTCCCTCCCATACCTGAAATGCTCTTCATATCATCTTCTTCTGTGTTCCCTAATTTCCTCTAATATCAGCTAGAATCTCACCTTCTGCTGGAAGACTTTTCTGGTCTCACTTAATTCTAGTGTCCTCCTGTGGATTATTTCCAATTTACCAATAACAGAACATATTCATGCATAGCTTTTTGCATGGTGTCTCCATTAGGTTGTGAAGGCCTTAAGGGAAGGACTGTTTTTTGTCTCTCTTTGTCAGATGATAATGACAAACATTCGTGGGTCAATGAACAGGAATGAGAAAAATGATTCTGGGACTACAGGAGGGTTGAACCATCAGACTAATAGAAAGACATGCAAGTATCCTCTTGCTGGGCAGTGACAAAGTTTAATGATTTGGAGTACGTACTTTATAGGGAAAATGATATGGGCTAAAGGATTAGGTAAGCATTTTGCAGGGGCAATGGTTAGTAATGATTTACAAGAGGGAGACAATTGATTTAGATTACCTCAGTGGTTCTGAACAGTTTTCTATAGGTGAAAATGCGATATGTCAATGTGTAACCATCTAACAAAGTTTCTCATAGAATTCTTGCACCAGTGATTTCTTGGAAGAACATCTAGTATTTGGGAAGGAATTGGATTAAGTTCTCATGCTGGGGGGTGGGGATGTGGAAACTAGATGTCTTACTACTTCTAGGTTTTGGCTGTGATTTTACTGAGGCTATTCTCACTACTGGGGGCAACATTTCTTTGTAGCCCCAATACCTAGCACATGGTAGAAGTTTAATGTTTATTGGCTGATTAACTGATGGCTGTTGAAATAGGTAACTGCCTTCACAGTATAACACAAGGGTAACACACAGACAGGACACACCCACATGCCCATAAGTGACAGGATATGCAGGATAACTGAGAACCTACACAAGGGGCATCTTTTTCTAATTGCCCAATTCTAGTCTTTAGAGACTGGTTTTCCTTTTCAATCTGGTCATTTCTGGTCTTTGATTTACTTGCCTCACTTTGTGAAATTCTGTCTTTTAAACTGTTATTTTCTTGCCAGATCTCTTCCATCTTTCTCATGATCTCTGTTTTGAACTCTTCAAGACCTTGTGACCCGTTTTCATTGTTTTGGGAAGGTTTATGGTTATTTGTTTATTCTCCTCTGCTGTTTCCTCTGTTGTCTGGATTTTTTCTGTGTAAAAGTTGTCAAGTGTTAAAGGTTTTTTCTTCTTCATCTTTCTCTTCTGGTGGTCCTGATGATTCTGGCTTGCCATTGTAAGCTGAGTTCCCTCTCAGCTTTATGCTCGAGCCCAGGTTCTGTCTGCGCCCTTTAGACTCCCGAGATCTCAATTCTAGTTGTTTTGAGACAAGCCTCCTGGTGGTCTCCTTGCTCGTTCTTCTGCCTGAAGCTCCTTTAACAGTCTCAGGGAGCTGCTTCCACAGTCAAGCACCTCTCTGCACTGGGTCCCCACTCAAGGTCCGCTCCTGCACTCAGAATCAACCCCTTCGCCTGCGCCTGGGCTCAGGGTCTGTGCTCAGAGCCACAAGTTCCTCAGCCTCCAGGTCGGGGGTCCCAAGTCTTGCTGCTCCCAGGAACAAGCCCTGGTGAGCTGCCAGTGACCCAATGGGTGCCCCAAACCTGCTCCAACTCCCATGCGCTGGCTTTGGCGTTGTAGGTGGTGTGGGGTGGGGGAGGGGGTTGCTCCGAATGTGTTTTCGTGAGAGCTGTTTTGTCCCTTTATATCATGGAAATGCCCCGATTCCATGTACCTACGATGTGGGGTCCCTTCTTTCCTCTGGATTTGTTTTTATGTCTTCTTGAGGAGTCCTATATGCGTGGATTAGGAGAAGTCAAGCAGCTGCTTTTTACTCTGCCGCCATCTTAACCCCTATCTCCACTTGATGACTTCCAGATCTCTACCCAAGGCCATCTCAACTCCTGGGCTCTGTCATCTCCCCCTGACATTGAAAATGGGGTGTGTGAAAGTGGAATTAATAATGGTTGCCTTCAGCTGAGAAGACAAGAAAGGTCCCTATATTCAGACCAAAAATGTCTACCCAAGTTACTTAACTTCTCTATGCTACAGTTTCTTCAACCTTCCCTCCCCAGAAAAATAAAAGCTTTACTAGATCCCAAGGCTTGTTCTCTGGAGAATGGATGTCAAGCCTCTGCTGAAGAGATGGAAAGAATAGGCAGAAGTATATGCAAAGTCCACCTTCTACTCAAAGACCCACTGCTTCCTATGCTGTTACTTCCCAATGAAGATGAAGAAGTGTGGGGGGGGGGGGGTGGAGAGAATTATGTAAAAATAGAATTAAACTTGGTTCTGTTCAACTGAGTGGAGAGAAAAAAAATCCCTATGCTTATCAAACCAAATATCCCTATCTAACCAATAAACTGTCTGGTCTCATTTCTCAAATATACAGGGAATTGAGCCAGAGTTACAAGAATAGAGGTCATTTCCCAACTGATAAATGGTCAGGGAATATGAATGGGCAATTTTCAGAGGAAGAAATCAAAGCTATCAATAGCCATATTAAAAAAATTCTAAATCACTAAGAATTGAAGAAATGCAATTTTTTCTCCTAGTGACAGCTTATCCTTAGCCACCTTCTTCATTTCCCATACTCTTATGCCCATGACCTCTTTCCATACAGCCTTAGCCAGCACCTTGTCAAAAGGAGTCACTACCAATTCTAGCCCTTCCTTCTCTTAACTCCTAACTCCACTCAGTAGCCTTCTCCTGCTAAGGCTTGCACTCCCTCGTGCTCTCACCTGCCAGTCCCCAAATTCCTAAACTAAACCACCTCCCTGATCTCCTCTGAAATTGACCATACTATCTTGTATTTCATTATTTGGGAGGGTATATGTATTTACTAATTTTATATTTGTGTTTTATTTACATATATATGTACATTTAAATACTGATTATCTCTTTCATTAGAAGGTAAGTTCACTGTAAACAGGAATTTTTTTAAAATTTCTTTTATTTGTGCCCCTAGCACCTAATATGTGCTGCTAATGGAATAGCTACATTTTAATGCAACTTCTCTAATCAGAAACTTTAAGCAGACATTGAGTTGGGTATAGCTAGCATTTATATAGTGATTTCAGGTTTTCAAAGCATTTTACAAATATCTCATTTTATCCTCACAACCGACCCTGTGGGGTAGATTCTATTATCATCCTCTTCATTTTACCAATGTGGAAACTAAGGAAGACAAGTTAAGTGTCTTTCCCAGGGTCACTCAGCCACTAATTGTGTGACTAAGGCCTTGAATTCACTTCTTCCTGACTCAAGGTCTAGCCCTCTATCTCCTGTGCCAACCAGCCGACTAGATCCAGAATCAGTCAATATTTATTAAACACTTGCTAGGCTACCAGCACTGTGCTAAGGCCTGCAGTAAGCAGCTTTGCTCCATCTTCCCTGCCCAGAGACCCTCCCCCATTTCCTCTTAGGGCTCTGACTCAGCTCAAGAGCAGCCATTACAAAGACTTGCCCTTCTCCCAGGGGTAGTTCCCCACCACTACAGCAAAAAGATAAAGAGGAAGTTCTACAAGTTTTCGCAGCAACCTTCTGTCCCTCCCCTCTTCTAATCCTTCTCAAGGTCAGTTACAAACCCAAAGTCTCAATGGACCACAGCCATTAAGGGCTTATGTTTCCCAAAACTAAGGGGTGTAGTTAAATTTGTGGTACTTCTCAGATACCCCAGCTGAGACCCCCACCCCCACTCCACCGCCAGACTCCTGGCAGGTTCCTTGGCAGCTAGCCTGAAGTACCGGTATGCCCGGGGTAGGGGCAATTCAGTAAGAGATCGGAAGGAGGAAAGGAGGAAAGCGAATAAAAAACAAAAACAAAAATTAAAAGGTGAAATATAAATGGGGATGAGTGAGGGTCCGAGCTGGCTTTCCCGCCCCCTTTCCCCTTCTTTGTGTTGAAATCAGAAAGAAACTGGGGGTCTGATGGGGGAGGGAGAAAACACAAACACAAAAGTCTACGAACAGACCCGATGCAGTACCGTGACTAAGGAAGAGGGAAGGGAACCCGTGGCTATACTTGGCATTAGGACTGAGGAATGGACACAGGCCAATAAACATGCTCGTGGGCCATGGAAGCACTTTTCTAAAGACAGGAGAGAGACTGCGGCATGCAGCTGGGGGTTGGAGGATGGGAGTGGGAGATGGAGAAAAGCAGAGCGGACAGGTCTGGAGTCTGAGCGGGAAGGGATTGCAGCATCACTCAGGAGCATTAGCGAAAAGCAGCCGGCTGGAGATGGAGAGAAAAAAGACGATATACGCCGGTATTCCTTCTGATTCCATCTTTTTCTTGGAGCCTCAGTACACAAGTTCAACTCCGGGACTAGACTTCTTCCCCAGAGTGACCTTCTCTTCCCCCAGATAATGGGAAAGTCAACTTTTAACACCTAGGCAGCCCCTACTTGGGTAGGAGTGAAGCAGTGGGGCCGTCTGACTAAGAGGTCAGCCTGCTCTTGACTCTCTCTCTGCCCTCCCCTGGCTCCCTGACCTTCCAATCCCCAGTCCCCCGTCCCTCACCCCACTCCGCTTATGGCATCAGTGGCAGAAGCTCGGAAATGAGGGTTCAGTTATTTCAGGTTACAGTCTCCAGACCTGCCTCTCAATCCACTGTCACTACCCCTAGCCTCACTCTCTTTTCCAGGGGAAAGACAAAGATCAAGAGGAATCTCCCGAGATGTAGTGGATTATCCGGATACTTCTGAAGTCTGACTCAGTTCAAGGTGCTCCGCAGCACTTGCTACAGACATCATCCTCAGCTCGATTTAGCACTTCTGCTTTTTACTAGGGTGTGGCCTCTTCCCAGGACCACAACTTCTTGGAGCCCCAACAGAGAGCTGGGTAAAACGTAGGCGCCAAAGGCGGATAAGCAGTTCTAAAAAGGGCTTGACAAACCCTCGTGCCACCGATGCTTGTCCCCCCTGAAAATATCCATGCATCCCAGCAACTCAATGACTCTTCCCTATCTCCTCCCAGGATTGCTAAAAGGGTTAGGTGTAAAATTGGAACTGGGCATGGTTAGTTATCGATTATGTAATTATTGTATATTATGGAACTATTATCCTTTTACCGGCGAAGGAGGAAAAGTGCCCAGATATCTTAGGTTCAGAAAATCAACAAAACAGTCATTACATGTTCTACGTGTAATAGGGCACAGAGATTTTGCAAATGAATATATAAAAAAGTAGAAATAAATAATACTTTAATTCTGAAGTAGACTGAATAAATGAAATAGGTTAGAGAATAAAGTAGAATTGAAGTAGATTAATCCATTCCTGCATTATTTAGGAAACTGACCTAATCCCTCTGGGAGGCCAAGCAACCTAGGCAAGTGGTGAGTCAGTCATAAATTCCTCCTGCAGATATCAAAAGGACACCAGTACAAACCAATGGGTCAGGATGGAATACAAGGAAAACACTCATAGTTAACTGGGGATCAGTGTTTAGGTACATACAAATGGGTTAGGATAGAATGTAGGGTAAACATATGGCTAACTAAGGTTGAGTGTTTAGGTATATGTGAAGAGTAAATATCCTAAATGTCACCCACTTATCACTATTGATATTTGATGATGAGTTGTGTCTTGACAAATAAGAACCTGGATGTGAAAGGGGATAACCTTGTATCTTATAAACCTATATAAGCTATATTGTAATGTTAGTCTGTACAGATTCCACTAGAGAAGGCTGTCCCAGCTGCTGTCCTAGCTGGTAATAATAATTTTTCTCTTTTCTCCATCTTTAACCAATAAATAATGGTTCCAATTATTGAATTTCTGGGGGTGTGGACTCATGTTATGAAGTACCCCACTTCAATTCAGCTTTATGGACCATAACCAATAAAAATAGTAATGGGTTCATGGATTATAGACATGATACACACCCTAATGGAGACTTAATTGAAATCTTACATAATGAATTAACTAAAGAGCAAATAATAGAAACAAAAACTATGTAAAAAAAGAGAATGATAATAATGATGAAATAACATGAAAATCTCTGAGGCAAAGCTAAAGCATGCCTGGGGGGAGGGGGAATGTACTTACAAACATTCATAAACAAAATAAAAGTAGAAGAGTAATGAACTGAATATACATTTTCAAAAATTAGAAAGCCAAAAAATAAACAAATGGAAAATAAGCACAAAAGAAGAGATATCAAAAAATAAGTGGGAAATAGATAAATTGGAATAAGCACCACAGAATAATTGATAAAACTAAAAGCTTCTTCTTTGAAAAGACTAATACAATTTTTAAACATCTGATAAAAAAAGAAGGGAGCAGAAAATCAAAACAATAAAATAGTCAATGAACCCTAGGAAATCATGGCAAAACCAGAAGAAATCAAAGAATAATCAGAAAGAATTATGCACAGTTCCATCCTGACAACACAAAAGAAATGGAAGTATGCCTTCAAAAATATAAAAAACTCAAACAATCAGACCAGATAGAAATTTTAAATAACCCAGCATCAGCTAAGGAAATAATCTGTCAAGGAGCTACTAAAGAAAATGGATTCCCAGGAGACTTTTATCATACTTTTAAAAAACTTTTNGAGAAAATATAGAATGAAAACTAGAAACCAATATTATTAATGAAATTAACTCAAAAACTTCAAACAAAATCCAAGAAATGATTCATAATGACCTAGTGGTATTTATGCCAGAGATACAAAGATGGTTCAATATTAGGAAAATAATGAATATAATCATATTTAAAACCAAAACATCCAAAATCTTATAATCATCTCAATAGATATAAAAAAGTCTTTAGACAAAATAAAACACTTTAATGCTAAAAAATGAACAAAACAAAACTACACCAAATAGGCATAGAGGCACCTTTATTTTTATAGCATAAAAGCATCTATCTACTTTCAAAAGCAAACACTATATGCAATAAGAATACACTAGAAACTTTTTGGATAAATACGGAAATGAAGCAAGGATGCCCACTCTCCATATTATTATATGATAGTTCTAGAAATTCTAGTAACAGCAGTAAAAGAAAAGGGAAAGGAATTAAAGGCATCGATACAAGCAAAGAAGGGATAAAACTATCTCCATTGATGACATTGCAATTTATTGGGGAAACTGCAATTTACTAAGGAGTCAGCAAAGATACTGAGATAATAGTTCCAGCAAAGTTGCAGGCTATAAAATGAATCCTCAAAAATAAACAACACTTCTACATAATAACAAAATCATAAGAAGCAGGGCATCCCATTCCATATAATTACAAAACACATAAAATGTATGGAGATCAACCTACCAAGCACACAAAAGATTTGTCAATCACTTCATTACCCAGCAAACACTTATTAAGAATTTCCTATGAATAGAATAGTGGATCAGTGGAATTGGTTAGGAAATCAATATACTATTTGACAAAAATCTTCTGGGAAAATTGGAAAACAATATGGCAGAACTAGGTATAGACCAACATCTCACAACATATATCAAGATAAAGTCAAAATGGATATTTGATCTAAAAATAGTTATACTATAAACAAATTAGGAGAGCAAGGAAAAGTTTACCTGTCATTCTTATGGATAAGGGAAGAATTTATGGCCAAACAAAACACAAGGAATATAACAAAAAATGAAAAAGATAATTTTGTTTACATCAAAATTTTAAAGTTTTTGTGTAAATAAAACTAATGCAACCAAGATTTGCAGGGAAACAGCAAGCTGGTGGGGGAAATGTATAGCTTGTATCTCAAATATATAGAGAATTGAGTCAAATTTATACAAATACAAAGCATTCCTCAATTGATAAATAGTCAAAGAATATGAACAAGCAGTTAGAGAAAGAAATTAAAACTATCTCCAGTCATATAGAAAAATGCTTCAAATCACTGATTGGAGAAATGCACATTAAAATGACTCTGAGGTACCACTTCACACCTATCAGACTGTCCAATATGATGGTAAAGGAAAATAATAAATGTTGGAGGGGTTGTAGCAAAATGGGGTCACTAAGACATTGTTAATGAGTTGTGGACTGAACTCGATTCTGGAGGGCAATTTGGAACTATGCTCAAAAAGCTGTAAAATTGTGCATATCATTTGATCTTGTAATACCACAACTGGGTCTGTAT
>NW_025391163.1:0-11755 GCF_016433145.1 Gracilinanus agilis | reverse complement strand
TATAGTGAATTGTCAGGAATAGAATTGTTTATGCCATACTTGGGTTTATTATTTTAAGGATCACTTAATAGGGAATGGATTGTTCTTTTATCATGAATTATGTGGAAGGTTTGCTAGATGAAAATGCAAACATTAGTAAATGTCTTCTGATGGTCTTGTATATTAGTACCACCCAAATGACCAATTGTTCTATCTTTTTCCTTGAAATTAAAAAATTACGGTAACTAGAATTCTTCTCTATGTAGATTTAATCCTTTCTCCCAGGATTTCTTCATTGACTCTCTTCAAGAAGAGTCTTCATTGTCCAGGCTTCATGTAAGCTCTTCTGCCAGGCTCATGTCTTTCACCTATAATGTCAGGAAATAGGCTTCATTGTTTTTCCTGAGGGCCAGTTGTAACTTGGCACTTTAATTCTTAGATAGCATGTATCCTTTCACTCTTTATTGCCTCATTTTCATCAAGAAGAGAATTTCCTGGGGCAGCTGGGTAGCTCAGTGGAGTGAGAGTCAGGCCTAGAGACAGGAGGTTCTAGGCTCAAACCCAGCCTCAGCCACTTCCCAGCTGTGTGACCCTGGGCAAGTCACTTGACCCCCATTGCCTACCCTTACCAATCTTCCACCTATGAGACAATACACCGAAGTACAAGGGTTTTAAAAAAAAAAAAAAAGAAGAGAATTTCCTGAAGAGTTAGCAATACAGATATGGGAAAAGTTGGTGAAGATCAAACTCTCCAATTTCCCATCCCCATAGCTCTTAAGAAACACCAATGTTTTGAGTTGGAAGAGAGCTAAATGGCCCTGTAGGCTGACCCAAACCTGGGCAGAGATCCTCAAATACTCAGCAAGTTATCATTTATCTGTTGGTTACCTAAAAGTCTCATGTTAGAAGGAATCTATACCCTAGTGAGGCAGCCCATTTCACTTCTGGGTAATCCTAATGATTAAAAAGTAAATCTGTACTTTAAATCTAAATGTGCATCTTGGCAACTTCTGCATATTACTTCCAATTCTGCCCTTTGATGGTAAGCTAGAAAAGTCTAATTTCTTATCTAGATGACGGCCATCCCAATATCAGAAGATCACTTCTATGTTATCCCCATGTATATTCTGGGTAAAATGTCCCTAATGCCTTCATGTGTTCTTAATTCAGAATAATTAATCTTATTGGGAATGCTTCTACCTTCTCCCCATTACAAATAATACTTACACATGATTTTCAGTAGATTCTTTGTGTCATTTTAATAAAAAATCCATTCATACTTATATCTTCCAGTGTTTTTAAAAGTGTTATATTTTATCAAAGGCCTTTTCTGCATTTATTGATAAAGGAAAAGAAAACCAAATTAACAGTATCAAAAATGAAAAGGGAATCCTCGCCTCTAATGAAGAGCAAATTAAGGCAATCATTAAAAATTATTTGGCCCTATTATATGGCAACAATTATGACGATCTAGGTGATATGGACGAATATTTACAAAAATATAAATTGCCTAGATTAACAGAAGAAGAAATAGTATACTTAAATAATCCCATATCAGAAAAAGAAATTGAACAAGCCATCAAAGAACTCCCTAAGAAAAAATCCCCAGGGCCAGGTGGATTCACAAGTGAATTTTGTCAAACATTCAAGGACCAATTAATCCCAATAATATACAAACTACTTGATATAATAAGCAAAGTAGGAGTTCTACCAAATTCCTTTTATAACACAAATATGGTACTGATTGCAAAGCCAGGCAGATTAAAAACAGAGAAAGAAAACTACAGTCCAGGCTCCTTAATGAACATAGATGCAAAAATATTTAATAGAATAATAGCAAAAAGACTCTAGTGAATGATCAGGAGGAATATTCATTATGATCAGGAATGCAAGGATGGTTCAATATTAGGAAAACCATCCACATAATTGACCATATCAACAAGCAAACCAACAAAAATCACATGATTATCTCAATAGATGCAGAAAAAGTCTTTGACAAAATACAAAACTCATTCCTATTTAAAATACTAGAAAGTATAGAAATGGAAGGACCTTTCCTAAAAATAATAAACAGTATATATCTAAAACCATCAGCAAGCATCATCTGCAATGGGGATAAATTAGAAGCCTTCCCAATAATATCAGGAGTGAAACAAGGATGCCCATTATCACCTCTATTATTTAACATTGTACTAGAAATACTAATAATAGCAATCTGAGAAGAAAAAGAAATTGAAGATGTCAGAATAGACAATGAGGATACCAAGCTATTACTCTTTGCAGATGATATGATGGTCTACTTAAAGAATCCTAGAGAATCAACTAAAAAGCTGGTGGAAATAATCTGCAACTTTAGCAAAGTTGCAGGATACCAAATAAATGCACATAAGTCATCAGCATTTCTATATATTTCTAACACATCCTGGCAGCAAGAGTTAGAAAGAGAAATTCTATGTAAAATCACCCTAAACAGAGAGTAATAAATGTTGGAGGGGATGTGGCAAAATTGGGACATTAATACACTGCTGGTGGAGTTATGAACTGATCCAACCATTCTGGATGGCAATTTGGAACTATACCCAAAGAGCTCTAAAAGATTGCCTGCCCTTTGATCCAGCTATACCATTGCTGGGTTTGTACCCCAAAGAGATCATAGATAAAAAGACTCGTAGGAAAATATTTATAGCCGTGCTTTTTGTGGTGGCAAAAAACTGGAAAAAGAGGATATGCCCTTCAATTGGGGAATGGCTGAACAAATTGTGGTATATGCTGGTGATGGAATACTATTGTGCTAAAAGGAATAATGAATTGGAAGAATTCCATGTGAACTGGAATGACCTCAAGGAATTGATGCAGAGTGAAAAGAGCAGAGTCAAAAGAACATTGTACATAAAGACAGATATACTGTGGCACAGTAGAATGTAACAGACTTCTCTACTAGCAGCAATGTAATGATCCATAACAATTCTGAGGGACTTATGTGTAAATGGAATTAGCCAGAGCTCATTCATAGTCAAAAATCTGCCCATCCTAGGGGTAGAAATGATGTAATCCTCACCTTCCTTAGTGGGGAGGGGAGATGAGTTACCCACACGTGACAATGAGTAGCAAATCAAGAACAAGGGATTGCCCTTTGGACAGTCCAAATCAATGTAGAGACTGCCATTTGTCCATTTGAATTAGAGGTGGAGCCACAGGAAGTGGCGAAGGACACCATCTCTTTAAGTATGTTACTCACTTCCTGTGGAGGCAGTTCCAGTTCGAACTAGATGCTGAAGGATCTCCTGAGACCACAGAACACTTACACTCTGTATTGTCACGTGGGTAAGTTAGGCTGATTTCCTTGGCCTAGCTGGGCCGCTTCCAAACTCTGCCTATCTGGCTGCTGGGCCTTGTGGCTTACAGCTTCATTTATTTAGCCTTTTAACCTTCTCTCTCCTTTTTTCTCTTTATTCCTATACTTTTGCCTTCCTGATTGTAAATAAACTTGCCTCAACCCGATGATCACTTGGGTCTGATTTAATTACGGAATCAACCTGAATTATTGATTCCTTGTGGCCACACTTTAAAAATATATCTATAATACCTAATTTCTCCCTCTTACATTTATGAGAAAGAACGCTATCCACATCTAGAGAAAGAATTGTGTAAGTAGAAACACAGAAGAAAAATAATTACTTGATTACATGGGTCACTTGCAGTATGATTGGGGTTGTAAACTCTAAACCAGTTGATCCCAAACTTTTTTGGCCTACCGCCCCCTTCCCAGAAAAAATATTACTTAGCGCCCCCTGTCACATACTATCACTGCCCCCTTATGGTTATTCACCACCCCCAAATGCACATGTGGCCATCACAGCCCCACTGGATCGCTGCAGCACCCAATAGGGGGCGGTGGTACCCACTTTGGGAATCACTGCTATATACCAAAAACTGATAAACAACAAAAGCACTTTGGGAATCACTGCTCTAAACAATCATCCTAGTACAAATATCAATAATATATAAATAGGACTTGATCAATGACACATGAAAACTCCAGTCAAATTGGGTTTAGGCTACAGGAGGAGGGTGGGAGAAGGGGAGGGAAAAACATGGATCATGTAACATGGAAAAATGTTCTTAAATAATACTTAAAAATTAAAAAATAAAGATAAAGAAAAAATAAAAACATGATAGCTCAAGTCAAATGACTTTCAATAGTTTTATTTACAAAAAGGTAGAAAGAGTGAAATTAGAGAAATGTAAAAAGAGGGCAATTGGGCGTGAGGCTAGCAACCTCACCCCGTAAAAATCTCACTTGCTATAGAAACTGCAACCTCATTAAACCAACAAAACCAAGGATCGCCTAGTCTGGAAGATTGCTCTCCAACAAAGTCCACGATGCGTGCTGGCAAAAGCCAACAAACTCCAGGCCTACATCAAATCTTGAACATCAGATGGCCTGAAAAGATCTCCAATACCAGACTCTGGGAAAGAACAATTCAGTATCCCATCAGTCAGGACGCTATGAAAAAAAATATGGAACCCACCAGGGAGGAGAAAAGTCAGAAGGCCAAAACAGACCTGGCAAAGATATGCCCAGTTGGTGGAAGTGAACAGAGTCCGTTGGCGTGAGATGCCCAGTTGGGGGAAGGTGCCCAGAATAGATAGAGTCCATTGGCGAGAGATGGTTGCAGCCCTATGCTCCTCTGGGAGTCAATAGGAATAATAATAATAATAATAATAAAAAGAGGGCAAAGACAATGTTTAGCCTATCACACTAAATGTTGCTCTGGTGCCTGGCTCAGCTCTGGCCAAGCTCATTAACCTTCAGACAGAGGACCTGTTGGTGAATTAAACAAGGGCTCCACCCACAAGGCCTCTCTGGAAGTAATCTCACTGATCTCTCCATAAGCCAGGAAAGGAGGGTCAACTACTCACTCACCCAAGACAAACTCCAAAGGAGAAGATCCAGGAACAGTCTTATCAGAAGCAGTTCAAGAGCCAAAGCCCCAAGTTGAAGCCCCAAGCCAAAGTTCCAAGCAAACACTCAAGGATAATACCCCTTGGACAGGAAGTTCAGGAATTTTTATAGTTCTTTTTCCATATCACTTCCTGTCCCTCCAACTTCATGGGAACCAATCACAGCCTTTAAATTTGCCTAGAACTTCCCAAGGGAAATTAGTGCTTGTGGCCTTTATAGTGACTTGTGAACTCTCTTGCCTAGTGACCTACCAAGTACTAAGTAGGGGCACTTCTAATTCTTGATTGATTAAATTGAAGGTTGCTGACTGATTACATTAAAAACAAACAAAGAGAGTTTGAATTCTCTTTCACAATATCTTCTGACTCAGCAATACTACCACTAGCTCTGTATCCCAAAGAAATTAAAGATTAAGGGAAAAGAAATTCCTGTTTCAGATGACATTATGTTATATATGGAAACTCCTAGAGCTTGAACCAAAAAGTTGGTTGAAATAATCAATAATTTTAGCAAAGTAGCAGGAAATAAAACAAACCATCTAAATCATCAGCATTTTTATATATTACTAACAAAGTTCTACAAAAAGAGAAAGAGATACTCCATTTAAAATAACCACAGAAAGAATAGAATATCTGGGAGTATACCTGCCAAAAAAAACCTCAGAAATACACAAACAAAATTATTAAACACTTTTTACACGAATAAAGTCAGATCTAAATAAGTGAAGAATAATAGAGAAATGTGATACATTCAAATGTAAACTAAGCCAGTTTTATTCCTTATTAAATATTTATTATCAAGTATTTATTAATTTACCTGCCATGTGTCAGGAACTATGCTGTGTTGTAGATAAAAAAGAAAAAAGACAAAGGCAAAAAACCAGCACTCTTCACTCTAAAGGACTTCATAGTCTAACGAGATAAATGTCATGCAAACAACTATATTCAATATAAATGTACACGTGTGTAGATGATGTATGTGTGTTAAGATAGCTAGATAATGACAATCTTGTTTTATGAAATCCCAAATTTGCCTCTTTCCTATGGGAACTTATTTTCAAGAAACTACCAGACTGACCCTAGTCCCAGACTAAACAATAGGCCATCAAGCACCCTTTAGGTACCCATTGAGCACTTTGAATAGAAATGATAAAATCTTAAATACCTCCTTTGGTTTTGTTATTTTCTTTAGGTCTCTCCCAGATACCTTGGTCTCCAGGAAGACATCTTTACCAAATCCCAATTGGCATGGGCATTGTACCCCCAAAACTACAGAAGTGTTTCAAGCAAAGTGTAAGCAGGGAAATTCCTTTGCTCCCTTCTATCCTTGTGACTCCTAACCCCAAAACATCTGATAACTCTTATAAGACACTGCATTATCCTCCTTGGATCTTATGGACAGAGAGATACATCTCCAGGCTATGCCTTGATAACATCAGGTTGTATTTAAGACATACACTTGTCATGTCCCCTAAACTATGAGGGTCACCCCATATGTCTCTAGGCAGACCCAGTCATATGATCAACCCCACCACACAGAATGCCTTAATGTTTACCAACACAGAGTCATGTCTTCACCATGGCACAGAGTTATGTCTCTACTGTTGTAAAGAGTATAAAATCCCCAGAATTGATGTCATCAAGGGGACAGCTTTCACATCCATGCTGTTCTCCCAAGGAGGAGCCTTCCATCTTTCTGTTCCACCTTGCTATCCTCCTGGCCATTCTCAACATTGCTTTCTAATTAAGAAAATTTCTCTTTTTATTTTTAAGCTAAGTTTTGGAGTCTTGCATTCTTGCATAAGGTAACCTTCCCAAACCCTGGCATTTACCTCTAGCACCCCACAACACCTATTTAACCAGGCAGTTGTTTCTCTTTGGTTATATTCCCTCAAGTATAAATAGAACCCCAACTTCTTTAGTTGGAGAAAAATTCCCATTGTGGTGTTTCCCAAGAGACATTTGTTCTCCAGAGTCTTAGAGCTTGGTTTGGTGTTATATTGGCATATGTGAATGTGATTCTGGATGGTGGCCATAAGGACATTGTCTTCCCTTGTTCTTGATATCTGCTGTCAACCTTAAAAAGACAGAACCACTAAAGTAGTTAGAACAAGTTTTTAATCAGGACAAGACAGACAAAGCTCAAGATCTGCCCACAACAGAGTCAAGTGCTAAAAACTACTCAGAGCCAAAGCTCTAGGGCTGTGGAGTCAATGTTTCTGGGGGAAAAAAACCCATCAAAGAAATTTTCCAGATAGTAATAGAAATTAGGGGTCTCATTTACCTTTGGGGGAATGAAGGACAGGAAAGTAAAATTGATTAACTTCACCATGGATATAAGGGAATGTGGAGTCCAGGGCTCAATTTTTTGGGGAGGCTGACCCTTTACAATGGATACAAAAGGATGATTCCAGCCAGGGGCTTGGATACCTTGGAGAATTCTCTATTACAAGGGGAGAAACTTCTAAGACAAAAGGGAACTTAAGATTTGATTAGGTCTACCAATTCTACCTAAACTGACATCATTAGGTACTTTAAGGTTTGTTGTTCAACTGAGACAAGGTCAGTTGGGAACTTCCCTTAAAACAAGTTCACAAGGGACAGGAACAAACCTGTGGGTTCCATAAACACAGTTGACATTGCTTTGGTAGTTGTGTTTTTTCAGACTGACAATAGATAAAGTACTCAATCCATATATATACATTTATCTATAGATAGAGATATCTGTTGACAAATAGATCTCTATCTTTCTCTCTCTCAAAAGGACGGTCATAAGATTAAGAAGAACTATGTATAGTTTATAAAACTGTAATGTACAAAGTATGACCTGGATTACTGGCCAAAAGATCAGTCTTCTATAACTGTCCTTCAGGGTTCTCAGTTACCCTGAGAAATGTCAAAGTGCTTCTTTTCTCCATGCCATTGGTTCAATCTCCCACAGACTACATTTCTCTCTTCCTACCATTATATGACATTCTCTAGTATCTCAATTTAATTTAACCACTTAGTAAATCAAATAAGAAACACTGATGTCAACATCAATACAGCTTATTAAGGATCAGGCACTGTGCTAATCACCAGGAATACAAATATAAAATACAAAAAAAAAAGAAGATGGTCCTGGCCTTCAAGAAGTTTACAATCTAATGGAAGACAACAATACACAAAAGGAAATGAAAGAGGAGAGAGGAGAGTTAGAGCACAGGAGCACCATAGAAAAGCTCAAAGGAATACATTCAAGTGGGAAATGGAGAGATACTCTAAAATGGAGGTTTGGGGAAGAGTTCTTTACTCTTATCAATTAGCTATTAGAGAGAGAGATTTATTTTCAAAATACAGTAATAGCAAAAGCAAATCTATTTCCTACTCAGAAGTACCTCACCTGACACACCTTATCCCTTATCAATTGGTCTTAAGAAAGAAGCATTGACTTTGAAGATATAGCAATAACAAAAGTATACATACCACAACAGATTTGAAGGCATGGCAGAAGGAGAATTATTAGAGATAAAGTTGAAAAGACTGGCTAGCACCATATTATGGAGGGCCTGGAATAGCAGGAAAAGAAACCTGAAACTTTTTTGGTACATAACAGTGATTAAGAGAAGGGTCTTGAGTAAATTAATTCTATCAGCTCCATGCTAAGGAACAAGGAAGTGTTCTTGTTGTGACACTTAGACTTAAGTGACACTTAGAAGAGTTCTACTCCCACCTTTTAATATCCAACTAACAAGAAGAGATCAGGGAGTGAGCAAAATGAGGGCAGTACCTAGTGATTCTCAGCTATTCTCACAAGTATCTTCTTTAGTTTAGTTATTCCTGCTTTGCTTGGTCCCCTTCCCACTTCTACCTCCCTTAAAGGGATAGAGGAGGAGATCAAGGAATTCAGTTAGGAGTGACCTTTTCTATAAAATGTATGCAAAATGAATGGAAAGTAATTTGAGGTAAAGAAGACCCTAGATGTGGAACAAATTCAGGTGTAAGATGAGACTTAAGCTGAGTTTTAAAGGGGAAAAATGCTTCTTGAGATTTCTGAGGACTGGCTTCTAATCTCAGTTTTACAATTTAATAATTATATGACCTTGGATGAGTTACAATTTAGTGTTAAAAAGAGCCTGAGAGGGAAGTTTCTTCCCATCAGGAGGATAGCTTCATGGAGGAGAGAATGTATAAGCAGAGGTTTTACAAGAAGGATAGGAACTCAAGGCTTGGTTAGCAGCTAGTTGGCACAATGGATAGAGCTTAGGGCCTAGAGTCAGGAAGGGCTGAGTTCAAATCTGGTTCACACACTGAGTAGCAGTGGGACCCCGGGAAACTTACTAAACCCTGTTTGCCTCAGTTTCCTCATCTGTAAAATAACCTGGAAATGGAAAACCATACTGGTATCTTTGCCAAGAAAATACAAAATAGGGTCACAAAACTGGAGATGACTGAACAGCAAAAGGAACTCAATAATTGAGGAAAAAGACTAAGATAGTGATTTCACAGTTTTCAGCAAAATAAGAAACAAAAGTGATTGTAAACCAACATGAATCTGAGGAGAAATTGTGAAATAAAGTTTCTTATCTTTGCCTTCCAACCCAATATTCTTCCCTTAGAAAACCTCATGTTTTAGATGTTTGGTGCTTTCCTCTGATCCCTGTAATTCATTCAAATTGAACTCTCAGGGGATTTAGAATTATAGAATATTAAAGCTAAATGAAACTGGAGAATAGTCCAAGGGTGGGCTATAAATATTTAACAGCTGATTCTCTAAACCCAAATATACTCTCACACACACTTTCAAGTTTGATCTGTATTAATATTTTCTCCATTGCATTCTTTAGTCTGGAGAATTAACACAATAATAAACAAAGTCCTGCTATGTAATATTTGCCAATTTCCAAAGTGTAAATGTTCACAATTTGCACTCTCTAGTAGCTAGGTGGCACAGTGGATAAGGGCATCAGGTCTGGAGCCAAGATGATATGAGTTCAAAATCATCCTCAGATACTTTCTAGTTAGTTGTGTTACCTCAGTTTCTTTATCTGTAAAATGAGCTGTAGAAGGAAATGTCAAACTACTGCAGTATATTTCCCAAGAAAACCCCAAATGGAGTCACATAAGGTAGGACACCACTGAAAAGGACTGAACAATAAAATCTGATAGGTGCTGGCTCCATCATACCCCTTCAACCTTTTTGTTTCACAGATGACAAAGTCACAGAATTTCATAACATGAAAGTTGGAAGAGACCTCAGAAGTTATTTAATATAACTCATAACCAAAAGAAATCCCCACTATTAAATATCCAGGAAATAATAGTTTGTTTTCTGCATGAAAAGCTCCAAGGAGATGAATTCTGCCATGCTGTGGACAGCACGTTCCACTTAAGAAGAGTTCTAAAGGGTCGGAAGTTTTTTATGACACGGAACCTCAGTTTTACTTCTGCAGCTTCTATGCATGATTTCTGATTTTGCCTTCTGGGGCCAAACATAACAACTCTCACCTTTGGCGTGTCTGATCTTCAAATATTTGCAAGCAGCTATTATGGTCTCCCTCTGACCCCTCTTCCCACAGTCTTTTCTTCTCCAGGCTAAAGAACCTAAAGTCCTTCAACTAATCCTCATATTAGAGGGACTCAATGCCCTCCATCACCCTAAAAAGGGCCTTGAGTAATATGCTCTGGCCAAAGTCACAATGAGTTGCAAAGTTGAAATTTAAAGCCTTTCTGTATCTTCCCAGCATAATTTTTTTTCTTTCCTTTTCAAAATATATACCTGGAGAAATCCTGTTTCATTTCAAGGAATAAATCATTCTTCGGTGAGGATATCTATTCTGGTGGAGATTCTCCCAAGACTTGAATCACTTCTTTCTTTGTCTAATATTACACCAATCCAGACCTGCCCATTCCAGAACCATCTCCCAGTATATCTTGGTTCCAGTTGAATTAAATCAAGTCATCAAACATTTATTAAGTGCCTACTATGTGCCAGGTTCACATTAGTCCTCAAGAGGCAGGAAATTCCTATTCCATTTAATAAAATGGGGCAGGAGGAGACAGATGTTGGATGGAGCTGTAAAAAGGCTCTTAATAACACTGCAATAATATTTCAAATGGCTTTTGCCCACCTCTGACCCATTTGTTATCTCTGGATGAATCACATTTTCCATCTTCTTTTCATCATTTCCTTGACCTGGCTACAGTCTTCCTCTAGTTAAAACATATGGTAACAACTTTTGGGACTAGACTCAGAATGTCTAATCCCTTTGCACATTCCAGTCAGTAAAGTCCTGTTATTTCACCAGAATGCCCTCTCTCACTTAGTATGTAAAGAAGAGCATGGGGACATATTGGATGAGGGGCAGGCAAAATTCCAGTTGCCTTTAGCACGTGCTTTAGGCTTACCAAAGGACTTCCACATTCATGAATTCATGTGGAATTTATAACAGCCCTTTTATGTTGATAGGCCAGGTGGGCTGAATCCTAGTTTTCTGGTAGGGGAAAGTGAAGCCCAGAGGAATGCAGTCTACCAGTTTTTCCACTATGCCCTGAAGCTTCTTTAGAAAAAGAAAATGCTAATATAGTAACATCTGCCCTTGTAGCTACTTCAAGTACAATGACAAAACCCAACAGTAATTATTGGACTAGGTTCACCTAACCCTGACTTTCCCAAGGCTATCTTGGAACACCTGCAAGCCCTTGAAATTTATTTTCTGTTTGATTCATGTCCTTCCTATTGTGTAATGGCCTTCCTCAGCCTCATTAACCTGTAAATCAAGCAAAAATATAAATTCCCAGGAAAAGTCTTTCTGAAGAGTATCTGGAGTTA
>NW_025391162.1:0-1364 GCF_016433145.1 Gracilinanus agilis | reverse complement strand
AGGTCAGAAAATCAAACGACTGTTGAAGAATCTCAGAGTGAAGAAGTTATCTCAGGGGTTCCAGCTACTCTGACTTTGACCTGAGCATGAATTTTGTCTGCCAAATTTCTGAAACCTGCTCATGCAGTTTTTCTTTGAAGATGGTCTGTGGAGATCTCTTTATCATCTCAGATAATCTGATAAGAACAGTTTAGTTGATAAGGAAGTAAAGGACAGGGAAGATCTTTTCCTCAGCTCATGCTTCCAGCTCTGGCTCCAGGAGCATGGAGTTTATGATATATATTTCAAGACTCATTTCACACAAAGAACCTCCTGAAACTTTGCAGATGCACAGAAGTTACAAATTATGTCATATCAAAACACAAAAAGTCTCATTGGCTTCAGGACAGACGAAGGCCAAGGCTGAATTTTGACTGGGTTCTTATCAGAAAGCCAAGTTGGGAGTATTTTTCTCAGGGTTGAATTGCTAACGTTTTGGCCTTGGCTATAGCTGCATTCCTGGCCAAAGGGGAACAGTGTTAACCTTTTAAATTCAAGTTTGCTAGGAACTTAAAGCTTTTCAATAAGGCCACAATACTTTTCAACAAGAAATCACAAGGATCACAAAAGGGGTCAAAAGAGGAGTTTCAGATTTTTATCTATTCTCTTATTGGCTTCCCACAATGGACAGTGAAGGGAACCCCCTACTACCTGAAATAGCCCCTTCCTCTTTGGGTTCTTGTAGTCTTTGGAGTGTTCTTTTTTGATAATTCACATTAAATTGTAGCTCACTGCTCCTAGTCTTATTCTCAGAAGCTGAGTATAGCAAGTCTGTCTCTGTTCTTCCTTCATACATCCCACAAATTCCAGTAGGGAAAGAAAAGACATAACCATGTCTATATACCTATATTCTATGTGAGGCACTATGTTAAAAAACTTCCTTTTAAAATATTATCTAATTTAATTCTCATAACAACCATGTGAACTAGATGAGATTCATCCTCATTTTGTAATTCAGGAAACAGGCAAACAGAGGTCAAATGAGTTGCCTAAGACACTTAGCCAGTAGGTATTTGAGAATGGATTTGAACTCAGGACTTTTAGAATCCATGTCCAAGCCACTCTCCACTACACTAAGTGTTGTTTATTAATTTCTAGATCATAGAATTTATGCAGTCAACCTGTCCTTCTGTGAAGGCAGTGGAAGAAAGAGAATTTTCTGATCCCAATTTAGTTTCCCAATTATCTCCTTCCCATTCTTCACCAAAGCTCCCAATGCTCAATACCATGGAAATGATTCTTGAGGACTCCTGGGGACCATCTTGTGACCTGTCTTGTATGCTCCCTTTCCCTAAAGAGAAGAAATGACAAGTGTCTTTCTGTCC
>NW_025391161.1:0-4181 GCF_016433145.1 Gracilinanus agilis | reverse complement strand
GGATGGATAGATAGATAGATAGATAGATAGATAGATAGATAGATAGATATAGACAGACAGACAGACAGACAGATGGACAGAAAAATGGACAGACAGATAGAAGGATGGATGGATGGATGGATGGATGGATGGATGGATGGATGGATGGACGGACGGACGGACAAACAGATAGACAGATAGATAGATAGATAGATAGATAGATAGATAGATAGATAGATAGATAGACAGACAGATGGATGAACAGACAGATGGACAGAAAGATAGACAGATGGATGGATGGACAGACAGGTGGACAGATGGATGGATGGACAGACAGATGGACAGATGGATGGACAGATGGACGGACAGATGGATGGATGGATGGATGGATGGATGGATGGATGGATGGATGGATAGATGGATAGACAAACAGACTGATGGATAGATAGATAGATAGATAGATAGATAGATAGATAGATAGATAGATAGATAGACAGAAAGNCTGATGGATAGATAGATAGATAGATAGATAGATAGATAGATAGATAGATAGACAGAAAGATAGACAGAAAGATAGACAGATGGATGGATGGACAGACAGATGGATGGACAGATGGACGGATGGACAGACAGATAGATAGATAGACAGACAGACGGATGGAGGGATGGATGGATGAACAGATAGATGGACAGAAAGATAGATGGATGCATGGATGGATAGATGAATGGATGGATGGATGGATGGATGGATGGATGGATGGATGGATGGACAGACATATGGACAGTTAGGCAGACAGATGGATGGACAGATAGATAGATATAGATTTATATTTATATATAAGCCCTATATGTACCATGACCAAATGTCAGCTGTTACTATTACTGTTTACAAAGCACTGAGCTAGGCACTGAGAGTACAAGTTAGACAAAATACAATCCCTGGCTTGAAAGAACTAAAACTGCAGAAGGTCCGTGGTAGGAAGTGGGGTAAAACAAAAATAAAAACAAAACAGATATTCACAAGTGAATTGGAGAGGGTCAAAAGGAAGGATGGAGTCCATTAAGCCTTCCCTCTCTCCAGGAATAACAGCTCTATATCTCTCTTACAGAGCCCTAACTAGCAATGTTGGTGCCTGGGGCAAACAGCACGAAGCCCTCAAAGCAACTTTGTAATTCTATACTTAATAATACAAGAGGTAATTAAGACAAATGCAGTGGAGCAGAAGGGTGAATTAGTTGCTATAGTGCCTCACAGATGGATGCTATTAACAATGTACTGATCTGCTAGCTTCTGGTTTTAACTAATTATTCTCACTAAGTAGCTGCTGTGCTCAGTTGCTTCAAAAGAGGGATGAGTTTTAAATGTTTGTTCTAAATTTCAGTGCCCTGGGGCAAAGACCTGGTTGCCCTGCCCTAGTTCCGTTGCTGCTCTATCATGTGCTTTGTGGCCTAGAAATCCAGATAAATACTAACCTTTTTCTGTCCTATAGGAGTTTTCTTTCTTTCTTTCTTTTTTCTTTTTTTTTCTCCTGGTAGCAAAAAAACATAAAGGAAAGAGCAGAAGGATGACTCATTAGTTAACTCATAAAGCAAATGTTTCCCTCACCCTGTTTAAGGCAAAGAGACCTTGTCCCATCTTCAAGGACCTTTTGGGAATCTCCACTAAGTGTCTCCCAAAAGAGCTACAAAGAAAGACACTTTCACTCCCACACAGAAAAGATCTGTTTTTTGGTGGAGTTTACAGCTCTTTCTGAAGTTGTGTTGGGCTGAAGCGATCAGTGACCTTTTGAATTATAGTGCTCTATTCCTGTATGCTCCAGGGTCAGTGGGACAGAGTGGTGAGGACAGTACATAGAACCAGAGGATCTGGGTTCAAATTCTGGCTCTATGTGACCTTAGACAATCTCTTAACTTCTCCAGAATTGGTTTCCTTATTTGTAAGGGAGAGAGTGTACTTAAGTGGCATCTAAGTACCATTTTCAGCCCCAAAACTAGGATCCTATGATCTGAAGGTTCTAGTCCCAAATTTCCTGTTTAATAGATGTTTTCCTGTGGACAAGTCACTTTCCTTCCCTTTAAACTAGCAAGGCAGTGTGGTGTAGTGAATGGCAGACTTGAAGTTAGGAAGACTTGAGTTCAAATCTTGCCTCAGATATATATTAGTTATATGATCCTGGTCAAGTCATGTAGCCACCAGTTCCTCATCTACAAAATAAAGGGTTGGGACTCCATAATCTCTAAGATCCTTTCCAACACTAAATCTATGAAGGTAAGATCCTATGAAAATGGGGGATGGGACTAGAGAATCTATGAGGTCCCTTCTGATGGGAAAGACCTCTATTCTAAGGTACTTTCCAGATCTGTCTGTATTCCCTGTTCTAAGACCTTTCCCAGCTCTGACACCCCCTGTTCTAAGGGTCCTCCCAGCTCTGCCAGTCTAAGAGCCCTCTGACTTCTCTAAAAGGCTGGAAAGCTTCAGTCAGTGGCTGTTGCCTCCCCTCTGTTTGGCTCTAGCCTTCACAGTGCACCGGGGGAAGGACTCTGAGCTGCCATGATGGTTGCCATATAAGTACATAAAGACCCAAAGTGTCTTTGGACAATGCACTTAATTTTTAGAGCCTGGAGTTAACTCGGCACAGAACAGAAATAACAGCCACTAGAGAAAGAGCTTCCACAGATAGCAATTACACTAGTCATGTTGTTTGTTATTAAAATGGTTTTATTACTCCAGCAGAGAACTGAGCTCAGGTCCATAAAGGGCGGGCAGCTGCCAGGTATGTAGATATAAAAGTCAGGCCATGGCAGAGCCTCAGGGCCCCTTCCCTTAGGAACTCTGACCATGCCAGGAGCTGGTTCCTCCAGGTGTCCATGGTCTACACTTACCAATTGGCTAGATTGAATTCCCTTAAATTGGTGCTTGGCGGGGCAGCTGGGTGGCTTGGTGGATTGAGAGCTAGGCCTAGAGATGGAAGGTTCTGGGTTCAAATTTAGCCTCAGAATTTAGAAGCTAGAGACTTCCTAGCTGTGTGACCCTGGGCAAGTCACTTAACCCTCATTGTCTAGCCCTTACTGTTCTGCATTCAAACCAATACGACAGAAGATAAGGGCTTTAAAAAAAACTGGGATACTTAACTTGGGGTCCACAGGGAGACTTGAGGTACATAAACTTAACAGAAAAAAATGACGCCTTTATTTTCATCAGCCTCAAACTGCAACTAAGCTTTTCCTTTAATTGGTTTGTTTGTTTGTTTTTTTAACACCTTTAGTTTAAAGAGACTACAGGAAGGGGCAGCTGGGTAGCTCATTGGATGGAGAGTCAGGCCTAGAGACAGGAGGTCCTAGGTTCAAATCCAGCCTCAGACACTTCCCAGCTGTNGGAGGTCCTAGGTTCAAATCCGGCCTCAGACACTTCCCAGCTGTGTGACCCTGGGCAAGTCACTTGACCCCCATTGCCTACCCTTACCACTCTTCCACCTATAAGTCAATACACAGAAATTAAGGGTTTAAAATTAAAAAAAAAAAAAAAAAAAAAAAAAACTAAAGAGACTACAGGCTTTACCAGCTGCCAGTGGAGTCCAAGGTACAAAAAATGTTAAGAATCCCTCCTTTAAAACTATCATCCCTGAGGGCAGCTGGGTAGCTTAGTGGATTGAGAGCCAAGCCTAGAGATCCTAGGAGGTCCTAGATTCAAATCTGACCTCAGACACTTTCTAGCTGTGTGACCCTGGACAAGTCACTTGACCCCCATTGCCTAGCCCTTACCACTCTTCTGCCTTAGAACCAATACACAGTATTGATTCTAAGACAGAAGGTAAGGGTTTAAAAATAATAACAAATAAAACTATCATCTCAGTGGGTCAGTAAGCATTTATTAAGGACTCACTAAGATAATACATGTATAACCCAGTGGAATTGCTTGTCAGCTCTGGTAGGGGGGAAGGAAGAGGGGAGGGAGACCACATGAATCTTGTAACTTTGGAAAACTTAGAAATAAATTTATTAAAATAAAATAGAGATAAATTTTTTAAAAGATTAAATGGGATAATGCACATAAAAATACATATTGATATTTTTATTTTTAAATTTTAAATTATTTGTTTATTTTGATTAATTAAGGATTCGCTAATATCAGAGAAAGGCAAAAATAGTCCCCTACCCACAAGGGGTTCCCATTCTAATTGGGGAGACTAGATGTAGATAAG
>NW_025391160.1:0-1009 GCF_016433145.1 Gracilinanus agilis | reverse complement strand
GGGGGGGGGCGGCAAAAACAACCAACATTTCCATTCTCTTGCTGGAAGAGGTGAAGGAGAGAGCTAGACAGAGAGACAGAAAAATAGAGGAGACAAACAGATGGACAGAGATGGGCAGATAGAGACAGAGACAAAGAGACAGAGAGATCTGGAGACCCATAGAGATACAGAGAGCCATAGGGAGTCAGACAGAACACATCAAAGGTGCTAGTCCTCTCCCTACCTCTCACGGGCCGGCTTTAGCCCAGCGGTTCCTTCCCACATTTGAATGATTTGTAAAATGTCTTCCTTGGTGGTTCAAATCCCAGGACCATCCGAGACCCGCGGGCGCTTTCCGGTCCTTTTTCCCTCCTAACAATTGGAGCCACCCCAAATGGATAATGGGGGAATATAAGGGAGAGTGAGGTGTTTGTAATCCTAGGCGACTACATTTGACTATTTGTCGGAGCTGGGATAAAGGGGATTTCTGCTCCAGCACAGGTTGAAGCATAGGACCCCCGGGGGTCCCTTCTTTTTATTTATTTATTTATTTGTATGTTTGGGGTTTTTTTTAAGCCCTTACCTTCTGCTTGGGGTCAACACTGTGTATTGGCTCCAAGGCAGAAAAGTGGTAAGGGCTAGGCAATGGGGTTAAGTGACTTGCCCAGGGTCACCCAGCTGAGGGGGGGGGAGGTGTCCCTTCTAACTGCGAGGTTCTATGATTGTAAAATAAGAAACGAGGGATGGTTTTTCAGTCGACGATTCCACCACAAGGCCAGGATTCTAGACACTCAGCATCACTGGGACTCTCTTGGTCTTCTTGCCAGCAAGTCTTGGTATGTCCTTTGCATCAGGGATTTTCAAACTTTTTCAGCCCTCAAGGCAACCTAGGCCAGTGCTTTGTGAAAAAAAAAGGGGGGGGGCGGCAAAAACAACCAACATTTCCATTCTCTTGCTGGAAGAGGTGAAGGAGAGAGCTAGACAGAGAGACAGAAAAATAGAGGAGACAAACAGATGGACAGAGATGGGC
>NW_025391159.1:0-6246 GCF_016433145.1 Gracilinanus agilis | reverse complement strand
GTAGAATCATATTGTTTAATTTACAATTGGTTTTTGATTTGCCTGTCTAGGTGTCCCTACTAATTATTATTTTTATTGCATTATGATCTGAGAAGGTTACATTTATTATATCTGCACATTCAGAGTTATAATTATCAGTTGTGCATTCTCTGACATTTTTGTATCCTCCCCTAGTCCTACCTCTTCTTCTTACACTATTTCCTTTAAAACCAGTAGTTTGCTTTAAACCAGTAACTCTTGTCCCCTCCCTTGATTGACTTCCCTTTATATCCCCTCCCTTGTAATTCTCCTCTTTTTATTTTTAAAAGCCTAATGAATTCCCTCCCCCATCTTCTCCCCTCCCTTTTTTGACCTCCCCACTCCCCTGCTCCCTTTGGTTTATCCCTTCTGACTTTCTCAGTAGGGTTAGATATAGTTTTATATCCCAATGGATAATATAGTTACTCTTCCCTCTCCAGGTTGATTACACTGAGAGTAAGGTTTAAATATTACCTCTTAATGCTCTCTTCCTTTCCTTCTCATAATAGTATTCATCCCCTCCCCTTCCCATGCCCTCTTTGTGTGTAATAAAATATCCTATTTTTCTTATTCACTCAAGTTTCTCTTGGTGTCCCCTACTATTCACCCCCCTCTTTCCCACCCTCCATATCATCTTAAACCATTTAGTATTCTACCCTCTCCCTATGAATTATTCTTCTAATTACTATAATAGTAAATACTCTAATAGTGAATAGAGTTCACTACATGGAATTATACATAGCATTTCTCCACATAGGAATACAGATAATTAGATCTTATTTAAGCCCTTAAAGAGGTAAATTTAAAAATTATGAGTTTTCTTTCTTTCCCCTCTGTTTCTTATTTACCTTTTCATGTTTCTCTTGATTTTTGTGGTTGGATATCACACTTTCCATTTAATCCTGGTCTTTTCTGTGCAAATACTTGGAAATCTTCAATTTTGTTGAATGTCAATACTTTCCCCTGGAAGTATATAATCAGTTTTGATGGGTAGGTGATCCTTGGTTGTAGACCCAGTTCTCTTGCCTTTCTGAATATCATATTCCAAGCCTTGTGGTCTTTTAGCATGGAGGCTACCTAAACTTATCTACTTATCCAATGTCATCCCAAATTACCAAAAATTATTTTATTGTTTTAGAAAAAATAACAACAAATTTCATTTCAAAGAACAAAAAGATCAAGAATATCAAAAGAATTGATGAAAACTGTCAAGGAAGGAGATCTAACAGTACAAGATTTTAAATTGTACTATAAAGCAATAGTAAACTACTCTGCCAAGAAATCAAAAGGTAAAGAAGAATAGACATACACCAAATTGCAGTAAAATATTATTTTTTATTAGACACACTCATAGATTCAGGATTTAGTTATAATAAATCACTATTTGGAAAAAATACTGGAATAACTGGAAACTAGTTTGGCAGAAACCAGGTATGGACCAATGTCTTATGCCATTCTCTAATATAAGATCCAAATGGATACCTGATCTAGAAATAAATGGAGATACCATAATTAAATTAAAAGAACAGAGAAAATACTACATATCAGATTTATGGATAGGAGAGGAATTTATGTATAAATAAGAGGTGCAGAACATTGTGAAATGTAAAGTAAAATGTCAAATGAAAAGAGTTTCAGTCAATGAGGAACATGGTACAATCTGAACTGAATAAAAAAGATCCCAATTTTTTACCTACTACTTTGGAGAAATCACCTCATAAGGAAGTAAAGGGTAATATAAGGGTTAAATTTAATAATTGGACAATAATTTTATGAAATTATGTGGTCACCAAAATTATTATATGTCGAGTCAGACATTTATTTACAAATATTTACAAAATGGAGAGGAAACAATAAAGTAGAGAAATATGAAGAGATAAGAGAGATTGTCTATCCTATCAACTGAATGTTTACTCTGGGTCTGCTTAATCCAGGCAGAGATTAATTAGCTCTCAACCAGGAAGGCTGGTTGTGAATAACCATGTGGCCTCCTCCAAGATGGAAGCCAGGCACTTAGGAAACTAGGAAAGGAGTCAGCCTTTCACTCACCCAACGAAATAGTCCAGCATTCAGAGTCTAAGTTGAAGCCAAGCTCCAAGCACATGGTCCAAGCCACAGTCTCCAGCCAAGCTCCCTTGAAGACTCTCCCTAGTCAGAAGACTCTCAAAAAAACAATGTCTTCAGACAATCTTCTCAAAGACAATCTACTCTGAGGAAGTTTGGGGCTTGCCTTTATGGTGACTTCTTGTTCCTTCCCCTCTTCACAAGGGCCAATCACAGTTTCCTAATTGTCTAACACTGCCCAGGGGGCAGTATCTGTGGGACTGACTTCTCACCTTCTGAAGGTTAAGTTCTCATAAAAAAGATTCACCACTAAGGGTTTGAATTTTCCAAGTACCTTGCTAGTTTCTCATCTAGGACTAAGTAAGGTGTTCAATCTTTTGTTGATTAAATTTAAAAGTAGACAAAGAAGAATTAGTCCTATCTTCAGTCTAATGAGGTACAAAGTAGGGATACTTAAGTTAGTGTTAACTCAAGGTAGACATAGAGTAAAGAATTCTCTTTCACAGTAAGCAAGACTATATAATGGCAATTAGTTATTTTAAAAAAAAGGAGAAAAAGAAAAAAATGAGTTATCAGAAGACCCTTGAATATTTTGTTAGAAATCAGTATATTTGCTAATTTTTATTTTCTTAAATTGAAAAGGTTTTGTACAAATAAAAAATATTGCCAAGATCAAAAAGAAAGCAGAAAATTGAAGAGAAAAAAAAGATTTTTATAGACAACCCCACAGACAGGAATCTCATATCTAAAATGTATAGCGAGGGGACTCCTGGTTAAGATGGCGGCAGAGTAAGGAGCAGTTGCTCTATCTCTCCTAAACAAAGCATACAGGACCCCTCAAGGGTTATAAAAATGAATTCAGATGAACGAAGGAACCCCACAACAGGGCACAGCTTTGAAGGTACATGGAACCGGGGCATTTACACGCTGTGAAGGGGTGAAACAGCTCTCACTAAAACGTGAGAGGAAGAAGCCCCTCCACCACCCCCCACACCACACACAGCGCCAAGGCCAAAGCACAAGAGTGAAAGCGGGATTGGGGCAACCAGTGAGTCACTGGCAGCTCCAGGGCTTGTACCTGAGAGCTGCAGGACATAGGACCCCAAGTGGCTAAAGAAAGCGCACAGACTTTCCCGAGCATCTGCGAGGGTGGGGACATTGCCCTAGGCACGGACAAAGATCTCGAGCTCACAGACTTTCCCGAGTGTCTGCGCAGATGAAGACATTGCCCTAGGCGTGGACAAAGATCTCCAGCTCATGGACTTTCCCGAGCATCTGCGTGGGTGAAGACATTGCCCTGGGCACGGACAAAGATTTCAAGTGCACAGATTTTCCCAAGCATCTGTGCGGTTGAGGCAGTGCCCTAGACATGGACAAAGATCTCGAGCTCAGGCTTGGACCTCAAGTGGGGACCCGGTACAGATGGGAGCACGGCTGTGGAAGCAGCCCCTGAGACTGCTGAAGGAGCTTCGGGCAGAGGGGCAGACCGGAGACGACCAGGAGGCTTGACCCAGAAGACAAATAGACGGGAGCCCTCAGGAACTTAGAAAGTACAGGCAGACCCTGAGTGTGAAGACAAAGCTGAAAAGAGGCAGGGCTAACAATGGCAAGCTGAGAATCCCAGAAGAAAAAGATTATCAAGAAAAACTCTGGAACACTCGACAACTTTTATACAGAGAAAATCCAGACAACAGAGGAGGACAAACAAGTAGTCAAACCTTCCCAAAACAATGAAAACTGGTCACAAGCTATTGAAGAGTTCAAAAATGAGATGTTGAGGAGGATGGAAGAGATCTGGCAAGAAAATAACAGTTTAAAAGAAAGAATTTCACAATTGGAAAGTGAGGCAAGCCAACTGAAGACCAGAAATGACCAGATTGAAATAGAAAACCAGTCCCTAAGGGCTAGAATGGAGCAATTAGAAGCCAATGGTCTCTCAAGACAAGAACAAATAAAACAAAGTCAAAAGACTGATAAAATAGAAGGAAACATGAAATATCTCAATGAGAAAGTGACAGACCAAGAAAACCAGTCTAGAAGAAACAATTTGAGAATCATTGGTCTTCCAGAAAAAGCAGAAATTAATAGAAACTTGGACTCCATACTTAAAGAAATTATTCAGCAAAATTGCCCTGAAGTCCTACAACAAGAGGGCAATATAGACATTGAAAGGATCAATAGATCACCCTCTACACTGGACCCAGAAAAGTCAACACCCAGGAAGATAATAGCCAAATTCAAGAGCTTTCAAATAAAAGAAAAAATCTTACAAGAAGCCAGAAAGAGACAATTCAAATATCAAGGAGCACCAATCAGGATCACACAGGATCTGGCAGCCTCCATGCTAAAAGACCACAATGCTTGGAATACAATGTTCAGAAAGGCAAGAGAGCTGGACCTTCAGCCACAGATCAACTACCCATCGAAACTGACTATATACTTCCAGGGGAAAGTATGAGCATTCTACAAAATTGAAGCTTTCCAAGTTTTTGCACAAAAGAGACCAGAACTAAATGGAAAGTTTGATACCCAACCACAAAAATCAAGAGAAACATGAAAAGGTAAATAAGAAACAGAGGGAAAAGAAAGAAAACTCATAATTTTTTAAATATGCCTCTTTAAGGGCTTAAATAAGATCTAATTGTCTGTATTACTACATGGAGAAATGCTATGTATAATTGTCTGTAGTGAACTCTATTCACTATTATAATATTCACTATCATAGCAACCAGAAGAATAATTCATAGGGAGAGGACAGGACACTAAATGGTCTAAGATGACATGGGGGNATGCTATGTATAATTGTCTGTAGTGAACTCTATTCACTATTATAATATTCACTATCATAGCAACCAGAAGAATAATTCATAGGGAGAGGACAGGACACTAAATGGTCTAAGATGACATGGGGGTGGGAAAGAGGGGGGGAATAGTAGAGGACACCAAAAGAAATCTGAGTAAATAAGAAAAATAGGATATTCTATTACACACAAAGAGGGCATGAGAAGGGGAGGGGATAAATACTATTATAAGAAGGAGACGAAGAGCACATTAAGAAGTAATAATCAAACCTTACTTTCAGTGTAATTAACCCGGAGAGGGAAGAGTAGCCTTATTATCCATTGGGATAAAAAATTCTATCTAAACCTACTGAGAAAGTCAGAAGGGATAAACCAAAGGGAGCAGGAGAGTGGGGAGGTCAAAAAAGGGAGGGGAGAAGAAGGGGGAGTGAACTTAATAGGCCTTTAAAAGCAAAAAGAGGGGAATAACGAGGGAGGGGGCAGAAAGGGAAGTCAATCAAGGGAGGGGATAAGGGATACTGGCTTAAAGCAAACCACTGGTTTAAAAGAAAATAGTGTGAAAAGAAGGGGTGGGTCTAGGGGAGGATACAAAAATGTCAGTGAATGCCCAACTGATAATTATAACTCTGAATGTGAATGGGATGAACTCGCTTATAAAACAGAAGCAAAGAGCAGAGTGGATCAGAAACCAAAATCCTACCATATGTTGTCTACAAGAAACACATATGAGGCGGGTAGACATAGACAAGTTTAAGGTTCAGGGTGTGAGCAAAATCTTTTGGACGTCAAATGAGAAAAAGAAGGCAGGAGTGGAGATCATGATTTCTGAAAAAGCCAAAGTAAAAATAGATACGATTGAAAAAGACAGGGAAGGTAATTACATCCTGATAAATGGCAGTATAGACAATGAGGAAATAACACTGCTCAATATGTATGCACCAAATGGCATAGCATCCAAATTCATAAAAGAGAAACTGGCAGAGTTCAAGAAGGAAATAGATAGTAAAACCATACTAGTGGGAGATCTAAATATTCCTCTTTCAGATCTAGATAAATCAAACCAAAAAATAAATAAGAAAGAGGTAACAGAGTTGGAATGAAGTCCTAGAAAAATTAGATTTAATTGATATGTGGAGAAAAATAAATAGGGATAAGAAGGAATACACCTTCTTTTCAGATACACACGGTACATTCACAAAGATTGATCATGTACTAGGGCATAGAAACATTGCAAACAAATGCAAAAAAGCAGATATAATAAATGTATCCTTCTCAGATCATAATGCAATAAAAATAATAATTAGTAGGGACACCTGGACAGGCAAATCAAAAACCAATTGTAAATTAAACAATATGATTCTAC
>NW_025391158.1:0-7435 GCF_016433145.1 Gracilinanus agilis | reverse complement strand
GAGAATTAAACATAACATTTCTCTACATAGGAATACAGATAATTAGATCTCACTGAGGCCCTTAAAAAGGCAAATTTAAAAATTACAAGTTTTCTTTCTTTTCCCTCTGTAACTTATTTACCTTTTCAGGTTTCTCTCGATTTTTGTGGTTCGATATCAAACTTTCCATTCAGCCCTGGTCTTTTCTGTGCAAATACCTGGAATTCTTCAATTTTGTTGAATGCCCATACTTTCCCCTGGAAATATATAGTCAATTTTGATGGGTAGTTGATCCGTGGTTGCAGGCCCAGCTCTCTTGCCTTTCTGAATATTGTATTCCAAGCCTTACGGTCTTTTAGTGTGGAGGCTGCCAGATCCTGTGTGATCCTGATTGGTGCTCCTTGATATTTGAATTGTCTCTTTCTGGCTTCTTGTAAGATTTTTTCTTTTGCTTGAAAGCTTTTGAATTTGGCAATAATATTTCTAACCGATTTCTTCTCTGGGTCGAATATGGTGGGTGTTCTATGGATCCTTTCGATGTCTATATTGCCCTCTTGTTGTAGGACTTCAGGGCAATTTTGCTGAATAATTTCTTTTAGTACGGAGTCCAGGTTTCTATTAATTTCTGGGTTTTCTGGAAGACCAATTATTCTCAAATTGTCTCTTCTAGACCGGTTTTCTTGGTCTGTCACTCTCTCATTGAGATATTTCATATTTCCTTCTATTTTTTCAGTCTTTTGACTTTGTTTTATTTGTTCTTGTTGTCTTGAGAGATCATTGGTTTCTAATTGCTCGACTCTAGCCTTTAGGGACTGGTTATCGGCTATAATCTTTTGGTTTTCGGCTATAATCTTTTGGTATTCCTTTTCAATCTTGTCATTTCTGGTGTTCAATTTGCTTATCAGTTCATTTGATTTCTGAGCCTCACTTTCCAATTGCAAGATTCTACCTTTTAAACTGTTATTTTCTTGCCAGATCTCTTCCATTTTCCTCAGGATCTCAGTTTTGAACTCTTCCATAGGTTGTGAGGAGTTTTCCTTATTTGAGGAGGGTCCGGATGCTTGTTTGTTCTCCTCCTCTGTTTGCTTGGTTGTCTGGATTTTCTCTGTGTAAAAGCTGTCGAGTGTTAAAGACTTCTTCTTTTTGTTATTATTCTTTCTCTTCTGAACCTCCTGATGCTGATGCTGAGTAGCCATCATTAGCCCAGCAGCTTCTCAGCTTTATCCTCGGGCTCAGTGTCTGTTCCCAATCTATTGGCTCCTGAGGTCTGAATTCTGGTTTTTTCCAAGGTCAAGCCCCCTGGTGGGCCCTCTTGCTTGTTCCTCTGCTGGAGGTTTCTTTACAAGTCTCAGGGCGCTGCTTCTACAGTCGTATACCCGTCTGCACTGGTTCCCCACTTAGGCTTAGTTCTGCCTCCACCCACGCCTCTACTCAGCCAGCACTCTGCGCGCCCAGCGTCCTGCTCCGGCGCGCGCGCTCAGATTTCGCGTGTTTTTTTTGACTTAATGGGGTCCTAAGTCTTGCTGCTGTCAGGAACAGGTCCCGGAGCTGCTGATGACTCGATGGGTGCCCCAAACTTGCTCTATTTCTTTTTAGCTGGGTTCGGAGCTATAGGTGAGTGTGGAGGGGGTGGGGGTGGGGCGGTTGCTCAGCTCGCGATTGAGTGAGTGAGAGCCCTTTTTAGCTTGGAAATGTCTCGATTCCACGTACCTTCCACGCTGTGCCCTGTTGTGGGGTTCCTCTGTTCGTCTGGACTTGTTTTTATGTCCCCTTGAGGAGTTTTGTATGTTTCGGTCAGGAGAGGTTAAGAGCTGCTTCTTACTCTGCCGCCATCTTAACCCGGAAGCCCCTACTAACTTCTAACCAACAGTGGGCCATTACTTTTAAAATGGGTCCATAGGCTTCATTGAATTTCCAAAGAGTTCTATTACAAAAAATACTACTAACTCCAGATCTAATTCAACATCCTCCTTTCCTAGATGAAAAAATAGAGGCCTGGAGAGATGAAGGAATTTGTCCAAAGTCACTTGGGTACTAACAGTCATTATCTACCTAAAGGTTGTTGTGAGGAGAGTGCTTTGTGGCCCTTCAAAAATGATAAGAAGTGGAGCTATTTAAATCCACAAACCCGAAATACTAAGAACAAGAAGAGATGATGAATGAAGTAAGAGCCCTAACAACACTAGAAAATAATAAAATCTTAAGCCATTTGCAAAATTATTTTGATTTTAATTATTTCAGTTTGTTTTCTCAAATGAGTTGTGGGGAATGGAACTGCCAAGCCTTCCAGGCGGAGAGTTACAAAGTTTCATCATCTTGGTGTTATCTCTGGAAGAGTCTATAAAAATTCATCTCAGAGCATAGCAATTATGAACACTAGGTCAAGGAACCTGAGATTATATTGTCTCATTAATGGGATCTGAGCAATTGCTGACAAACTAATAAACATCTGCTTAAAGACAAGTGACCTTCATTTGCTTCACTGGTCATATGGTTGCTAGGGTGACCTTATAGTTCTCTTTGAAGGATTAGATTAGAAACGTTAAATAGATTTTTTAATGCCTAAAAACACTTGTGTTCACACATACTATGGCTATTTCAAAACCTAAAAATATAAAAGTTGGGAAATGAATATGCAAAATGAGACCTGGCATTGCAAAAAGGGAAGAAGGTGCCTTTAACATGACATTTTTAGGTGCCAGTTGTAATTGTGGTAGAAAGACAGGAAACATTAATCTATGGTCATTATTGAATAGGTGTGAGTTGCTGTCTGTATAGACAAAGTCAATAAATATCTGAAGTATTCATATAGAAAAATAACAATGAACTTTAAAGTTTATAAATTTTTATAGATGTATCATTTGATCCTCAAAATAGCCCTGTTAGTTAGGTACTATGATTATCCCCATTTACAGATGGGAAAACTGAGGCTGACAGAGGTTAAGTGACTTTCCTCAGATCATAGGGTCATTGAGTCTCATTTTGTTGTTAGTTGTTTTTCATCTGTGTCTAATGCTTTGTGATCCCTTTTAGGGTTTTCTTTGCAAAGATACTAGAATGATTTACCATTTCCTTAACCAGTTCATTTTAAAGATGAGAAAACTGAAGCAAATAGGGTTAAGCCCAGAGTCACACAGTTAGTCAGTGTCTGAGGCCAGACTCCTGACTTCAGGTCTGACATTCTACTCACTGTGTGACACCCAGCTGTCCAATCCTTGGTTCATACTGCTACAAACTGAAGGGATTGGACTAGAGCAATAGGATCAAACTCAAAAAGTAATGGATACTTAGGATCTGAGGAAGGATTCAAATTCATCTCTTCTTGGCTTTACATCCAGCACTCTATCTAATGTACCACTGAACCACCTTCTTCATGTTTTCCTGAAATATTAAAATATCTTATATACATATCTATTTATATATATGTACACACATTTATGTACATCTGTATACATCTAAATCTATGTTTATATCTATCTCCATATCCATTCCACATCTACATCTCTATATATGTCCAATACCATATTCATATCCACATCTATATCTGTTTATATATATGATATCTATGTCAATATCTATGACTATGTCTATGTCTATATGATGATGTTTATGTCTATATCTATATCTCTGTCTATATGAGTATGTCTGTCAATATGCATCTGTCAAAATCTATGTCTATGTCAATATCTATGTCTATATCAATATTTATGTCTTTGTCAATGTCTATGTCTATGTCAACATCTATGTCTATGTCAATATCTGTGTCTGTGTCAGTGTCTATATCTATGTCAATATCTATGTCTATGTTTAATATTATGTCTATGTCAACATCTATGTCTATGTCAATATCTGTGTCAATGTCTATATCTATGTCAATATCTATGTCTATGTCTATGTCTAATATTATGTCTATGTCAATATCTATGTCTATGACTATGTCTATAACTTTCACTATGTCTATGTCTGTATCTCTGAGTATGTATATTCCTCTGTCTATATCTATGAGTATGCCCACATCTATGTCTATGCATCAGTGACAAAGACTAGATTCATGTCTATGACTATGTCTATATCTATATTTATGGCAACGACTACATCTATGTCTATGACTATTTCTATATCTTTCTATATCTCTATGCCTGGGACTATGTCTAGGACTGTCTGTGTCTATGTCTATGTCCACATCTTTGTAAAACTGAATGTAGAGACCATGTACTGCAGAGCAATCAAATTCATGGCCTGAAAAACCAAATGCTGGCTTGAAGAAGATTAAAATGTAATTGGTAAATGCTAAACAAATTAAATAAAAATATGATATTTCTATATATAATGTTAATTTGTGATTTTGATAACTATATTACAATATAATTCATTTCCTTTATATTTCTTCATATCTTATTTTGTTCATTTAGAAATAATTTTCTGAAGATCCCATAGACATCCTTCACCAGACTGCTCAAGAGGTCCATGAGGTTGAGTTCCTGATCTATGAACAAAAAGACTATTTCAATTAATGACATAATCAGCTTTCTTGGATTAAATGATCAGTTCTATGTGTTTGAATCCTAAAAATACATATCTGGACATGCAAAAAAAAAAAAGAGCCCCTGCTCTAGGTTATAAGGTAGTTGATAGCACTGATAGTTCTGCTCCATTAGATCTGACATTAGATCTAATTTTCTTTCAACCTTGCCATGCTGCCTCTGAAAGAGAAATTGAGAAAGGATGGAAGGAGAAAGGAAGAAAGTCTGCCTTATCTGAGGCCAGCTGTCAAAACCTCTGCTTTCTCAGGCTGCTCTCTCCTAACTTTCTCATATGTTGCTCCAAAAGAGAAATCAGAATGGAAAGAAAAAAGAGCAAATGTGCTTTTTAGCCTCAAATATCTAGCTAATTGCCTTTAATTCTCCATTCTCCTTAATGTAAATAGACAATGGCCTATTTAGTGTGGGCAGTGAGCATGTAGGGATGGGAATCTATCTAGTAAGCTACATTCACACAAGAAAATACCAAATATAATACTAAACAACAACTTCTTGTATAGCCTTGTATATTCATATCAATTAATATTGGGCACAAGCCATAAATAAAACCTAGTTCAACTAGATTGCTATATGGAGTCTCACTCCTACTTTATTATAAACATTTAAAAAAATTGTTGAAATGGATAAGTATATGTACAGAAGTCTGCTATATTCTCTGTATAAATTAGCAAAAATCCTGGCACTAAAAACTTCTAGTTAAGTAAAGCAGTCTAATTGAAGTAGGCATAACCTTATCCTTTATATACATTGCCCAACTTTATGCTATTTTGAAATAACATCATTAGTACATTTTAAGTAAATCCTATTATAAAATTGCAAAAATCCATCATTTAGGGGCAACTAGGCAGCTCAGTGGATGGAGAGCTAGAGATGGAATGTCCTGGGTTCAAATATTGCCTCAGACACTTTCTAGTTGTGTGACCCTGAGCAAGTCACTTAACTCCAATTGCTAGTCCTCACTACTCTTCTGCCTAGGAATGTATACTTACTAGTGTGATAATTAGATTAAGTCTACACTGCCCATCTTTAGATTTAATCACTAAAGGTTAGAGCACCTCCAATTCTGGGAGGTCCTTAACCCACATATGCTAGAGTGGGTGATGAATCAGAGTCAACTGATTGCCCCCGAGGCAGTCATACGAGAAGCGTCTATTGTGATTGGACACGCAAAGTAGGAGGGACTCACAGGAAGTGATGCATGAGTGACCCCTTTAAAAAAGAGGAAGTTGAGTGAGTGAGAGGGGCTTTTGGTGTAGAGGGTGGCTGATGAAGGAGCTCTTCTGGTCCATGGAGGAGTGCTGGTTTCAATGCTAAAACCTTGGTGAGTTTAAAGACTGACTGAATTTTCCTGAACTTCTCTTAAGGAACTTCTTTTAACAGACTCTGTGAATGAAGCAGAGCTGCTTAAGACACCTAAAGCAATCTGTCAGTGAGAACCTTTCCCTGATTCCTGTTCCTGCTTACCTTCCAATCTTACCATCTCTATCACCATCTAAGGGGAGATTTGGGTTAGTGAAGTGTATTTATTGTAGGAACTGAGCCTTTTAGATAGAGAGGTAAATGACAGTGCAGATATCATCTTTCTGAAGATAACAACTAGATTTGGTGGGGAGGTTTATTTATATTATTTACATAGATCATCCTAATTCCCTTCCCTTCCCTTAAATAAATCCTATTTAATAGCATTTGGTATCCTGTAAGCTTTATCTTGTTGGCCTTCCCAAATCCTGTGATCCTTCTGATACTGGTCCTAACAATTATTCCTTGACCTACTAAAATCCCTTAATTCAGGATTAAGTGACTTTCCGAGGATCACATAGCTTGAAAGTGTCTGAGGTTAAATTTGAACCCAGGAACTCCCATTTCTAGGTCTGGCTCTCAATCCACTGAGGGACCTCTCTGCCCCCTCTCATGAATTTTTGAAACAGGTTCTATGAATTTTCCCACTTATTCCTTAGAACTCAAGAATGAATTAATTAATTAACTAATTAATTAATCAATTGATTTTCACTTATCTTAGTAGAAAACTAGCTAGATCTTTTGGATGCTGTGTGTCTAAATTTTAAACTTCCTATAATTGACATTTTCAACCACCATCTTCAAATAGAAACATTAATAATAATCTTTCCCTAATACTTACATGATGCCACAGAGTTGGTGCTAATATTTGGGTAGTTCTAGTTGAGATGGGGAGTTAAATTTCAAATGCCTTGATTTATTTTCAGCTTAAAGTCTCCAAAGGTTTGTTTGAAAATTCATCACCATTTTACAACATGACAAACATGGAAATATGTATTGTATGATAATATATGTACAAACTATATCATATTATCTGTCTTCTTGGGGACAGGGGAGGGGTAATAGGGAGGAAGAGAACATGGATTGGAAAATGTCAAAAAAATTAATATTAAAAATAGAATCAAAATATAATCTGGAAAAAATTAAAAATTAAAAAAAAGAAAAGAAAACTCATCACCCAAAGGTTCCTAGTCTTTGAATTCTCCTAGGAATGTACTCTAAGGAGGTCAGATGAAATGAATGAATGACAAACCCCATATATATCAAAATACCCATGGCAGTGTCCTTTTTTTTTTTTTTTTTTTCTTCCTACAGGGTTTCAGTTTCCATATCTGTAAAAAATAGGATAATATTATCTGTTTTCCCTTTCTTCTGGGGTTTTTTAAATGCCATTGATGGCAGTCAGATGGCTCAGTGGATTAAAAGCCAGGCCCAGAGACAGAAGGTCTGGGTTCAAATCTGAACTCAATCACTGTCTATCTATATGACCCTGGGCAAGTCACTTCACCCCCATTGCCTAGCCCTTACCACTCTTCTGCCTTGGAACCAGTATACATTATTGATTCTAAGATAGAAGGTAAGGGTTTAAAAAAGAAAAACACCATTGAAATGGAAGA
>NW_025391157.1:0-1709 GCF_016433145.1 Gracilinanus agilis | reverse complement strand
GTGAGTGCTTAGAAAATGATCGATTAGAACATATCCACATTCACTTTTTCTAGAGTCATAGGAGACTAGATTGAAATCTGGAAGGGACAGTAGAGGGTATCTGGACCACACTCTTCATTTACAGATGAAGAAATGAAGACCAAAGGAGATTCCAGTCCCTTTTGCCAGGTCAAAGATATTCAGATGCAGAGTTTGAACACTTGCACTTTGATTTTAAGTTCAATGATCTTTCCACTAGTTTAATGAAAGTACTGGAAATAATCAGACCCCAAAGACACGTGGAAACATATGAGTGAGTGAATTTACAGAGCACTGCCAATTCCATTGTAGTGGATAAAGTGCTAAGTGTGAAATGAGAAAGAACAGAGTTCAAATTTTCTCTCAGGTACTTACCAGATGTGTGACCCTGTGCTAGTCACATAACCTGCCTTAGCCTCAATTTCTTTCCTCCATAAAATGAGAGGGCTGGACTTGATGGCATCCAATGTCCTTTTCAACTCCAAAATTTAGAATCCTCTCTAAACCTTGATTCAAATCAGCCACTTCTCTCAAAGAATGTCTTCTGAATAACTCAATTTCAGAAACTTAAAACCATTGGTGTCAAACTCAAAAGAAAACTGAGACCACAAAATATGATACACCAGGATCCTTATGGGCTACAGAGTGACTCAGAAAATCATGTACATTTATATATTACTTTTTAAATGAATAACCTAACCTGTTAAAATCAGATTGGAACTACATTTTAATCCACCTCATGTGGCCCTCAGGAAAGACTAAATTTGAAACCACTAGTCTGAAACATTAATTTCTAGTTCTGTGGAGAATAGCAGAGCAACTGGAGTGGAGGTACTTTGTGCTTTCCATGAGGATTCCTCCAACCTCTCCTGAACAAAGAGACCTTTTACTGGGAGCTGACTGACCAGATCTATAGAAAGCTAAAACATCTGCTTATAGACAGAGACAGCCTCTTTGTGGATGGTAAATAGTTTGACTTGTGACATGTACCTCTCTTTCTGTGGGTGGTTCCCTTTCCAGAAAACAACACACCCCTCCCAAATTCTTTCCTTTTCATGCCCCTTTGTTTTCATGGTTTTGTTCTCACTCCTGGGAGCACTGACCCTCAAAGTGGTGACAAACTATGAAGGCATGGAGAGCACCCTTCTAAAGATCACAAGAGACTGGATTGTTCTTAGTCTCCTTCAACCAAGAAGCATGCCATGAATCCCTTCCTCTTGAATTGTGAAGCACCATTTCCCCAACCCTATGGGTGCCAAACCATCTTATCTCCATTCCCCCATTAAACTTTTGCCCACATAGAGATACCCTACTCAAAGATTTATGTGTTCTCTTTCCGACTTTCTCTCTCCTTACCTATCACTTTCTATATTTCTTAATTCTTCTTCCCCTCTCTTTTCTCTCCTTTTTTGTCTTCTCTTTTCTCTATCTTTCCTAAACTCTTGTCTTCATGTCTCTTCTGTCCTAATCTTTTTTTCTGCCCTGTTCTCTTCTGTTTTCCCTCCTTTCATCTACTGTTCCATGCCTTTTTCTTCCCTGCCCTCACCTTCTCCCCAATACTTGTTTCCTCTGAATTTATTTCTTCTCCTTTTATTTTCCCCTCCCCAACTACAGGTTTTAACCGTAAGCTGCCACGCATCAGACCCCAAAAGAGTGAGTTTTAAATTCATTTATTATCTCTTTACTGGGAC
>NW_025391156.1:0-3217 GCF_016433145.1 Gracilinanus agilis | reverse complement strand
AGGCAGGGAGGAGTGAAGGACAGAGAATGGAAACTTTTCAGAAAATGGGCTTTGAAAGTAGGAGAAAAATTTTAAAGGCATTGGGAGCTTAAAGGGGATGGGAGATTGGGGAGAAGAGATATTATCCACAAGTTAAGAGTAGCATTAGGGAAGGGAAGCTGGGAACCCTAAAGTAAACTTAGGTGATTTATTGATTGATTCCTGAGTATGCTTTAATGGTCCCCAGAGGGAAGATTGTTATCTCTGTTCCTCCCCTCCTCTCTCTCCCTCCACCCCAGCCTTGCCCTATAGGACCATACTCTGGACCTCTCTGACACTCAGGTGTATCATGGGACTGCAGAAATGAAGATCTGACATGCTGTGTGGGCCCTTCAGAGGTTTGAGGAGAAGCTGCGGTGGAGAAACCTAAGTATAGAAAGGATATTTACTCTCTTACCCATCCACTTGATCTCACAGTGCTTCCATAGTAGAGAATATGCTTGACTCTCAACTGTGGCCTGATTTAGCAGATGCCCCACCCAATTCATTGGGATGATTTTTAGTTTCTGTATTTAGATTAGTCAAAAGCAAAATAAGAGTTTCCTGATGAGGGTGAGAGAAAGCAGGTTCTGGTTTCTCTTCTCAACAGAGGGTCTTCTGCTAACTTAAATGAGTTGAAGACCTGTGCCTCTTAAGCTCTCCCTGTCTCATGAGAAGAGCCAGGAGAAACAGCTGACATCCATAAAAACTGTCAAGTCAGAAATGTTCCTCTTTCCCAAAACCCATTTTCCCTTTAGGGCTGCCCTCTTCCTGTGTCCTTACTTCAGTTTCCCAGTATGTTCCCATTCTGCCTTACTCTAAAGTTGGGCTACTTAACCTGGTTCCATGAATTTCTTTATAACTTTATTTCAATACAAATGGTTTTCTTTGTAATCTTACATACTTAATTTTATGCATTAAAAAGATTTTTCTTTTAAGGAGTCCATGGGTTTCACTTGAATTCCAAAAGGATTCCTGTAACAAAAAGGCATAAAAATTCATATCTGATGGTGTGATCTCACCTTCCCTGTAGGAAGACCACAGCATCTCTCTAACTTGAAACTCAGGCCTACATTTCCAAAGCCTACCAATCATTTCCTCTTGAACACAAGCTCATCATTTTAAACACATTTATTCCCCAGGCTGTCAAAGGGGTCCACAACACAAAAATATTTAAGAAGCCCTTATCTAAGGCTCTAGGAACTTAATGCAATGATTCCTCAGGGCCACTATTCTTTAAAGGCGAGCCTGTACAAGGCTATTTGATTAAAGGAATGACAGAAGGGTGAGATTTCAAGGGTAAGGCAAGAGAGGAAGATTTATCCAATTTAGTCCTACCTGACGTCCTCCACCTATGAATGTGCAAAAGAGATTATATTTGGAGGCAGTCTTAAATGACAATTTATATTATTCAATGGTCATTAGTCCTAGTTCTAAGCAATATTGAAAGTAGAAGCCAAGGTCTTAGCGCATTTTTATTTTTTTGCCACATCCTGTTTGTGAACAGAATGATGGAATGGAGCAGATCATCATGTGACCCAGGCTTCAAGTCCCATCCTGCCTCTGACTGGGTAATCTCTGTCAGTCACCCAACCTCTCCAAGTCTTAGCTTTCCACTTTTGTAAAATGCTGGTGGACATTTAGTTTAGTGAAACTGGTTCTAGATGGGGAGTCAGAGGCTCTGACTGCAAATCCTAGCTCTGTAACTTACTAGTCTGAATCAGACCATGGACAAATTGCCTTGATTCTCAGCACTTCAGTTATCTTAAATATAAATGAGAAGTCAAGACAAGGTGATCTCTAAGTCCCCTTCCAGAATCAATAGTCTGTGATTTTATTGCTGCTATTTACAAAGTACCCAAAAAGTGTTAGTGCAGTTTTAAACTATTAAAGCTCAAAACTTCCATTGTTATTCAGTCTCCATGACCCCATTTGGGGTTTTTGTGGCAAAGAGACTGAAGTAGTTTGCCATTTCCTTCTCTAGCTCAAGTTACATGATGAAATTGAGAAAAACAGGATGAAATGATTGCTCAGGGTGTTACAGCTATGAGTCTTCCTAAGCCACGTCCAGCACTCATTATGAAACCTTGCTGTCCCAATACTTAAAAACATAAAGCTACTATAGCTTAAAATTTCTCTTAGAATTTTGAAATACACTGTATTCCACTGTTGTGAAGGTCAAAACATCTAATGTATGTTTAAAACCCTTTTCAAATGTAGCTGTAGATTTTTTTTGTTATTAGTCAGTCACCATGGTGATACCAAGGTAAATTCAAGGCACACACTAAGGTTTGGAGATAGAAAAAAAAAAAGGAGGAAATCATCTCTTCTCTCAAGGAGCGCAGAGTTTAAGAGGGAGAAACAACATATAAACTATGTGAAAACAGGATATATACAAGAAAATTGGAGATGATACCAGAGGGAAAACATTCACAATTAGTGGGATATGAGAAAGGTCTTTTGCAGAAGGTGGGACTTTAGCTAAGACTAGAAGAAAGCTAAATCAAGCAAGAAGTGGAAATGAAGAAGGACAGAGTTCCAGGCATGGGAGAGCCAGATAAAATGCCCAGAGTTAGGAGGTAGATTGTCTTGTTCGAGGATTAGCTCAGGGAACAGGCATAAAGAAAAGGAAGACTAGATAGATAGGAGGGGGCCAGGTTATGGAGGGATTTAAAAGCTAAACCAGGATGTTACATTTGCTCTTGGAAGTGATAGGAAGTCACTATAATTTACTGAATGGAGAGATGTTATAATCAGATGTTCCCTTAGAAAGATCAGTTTAATGGTTAGAGTGGAAGATGGACTGGAGTAGGGACATACTTCAGGAAGGCTATTGCAAGATTCCAGGCATGAGGTGATGAGAGCTTGCACAATGGTTTGGGGCAGTGTCAGAGAAGAGAAAATGAAATCAATGAGAAATTTAGGAAGATAGAAACAACAGTATTTGACAATACAGGATGAGAGAGTGACAAGTTGAGGATAAACACCTAGGTTGTAAGCCTAGGTGATGGCAGGATGGTAATACACTCAGTAGTAAGAGAAATGTTAAAAAGAAGAGCGGCTTGAAGGAAGGGAAATGAGAATAGTTTGGGACATATTGAATTTTAAATATCTATAAGACATCCAATTGGAGATGCCCAATTAGCAACTGGAGATACAAGTCTGGAGGTCAGAAAAAAAGATTAGCATGTACAGGGTG
>NW_025391155.1:0-14186 GCF_016433145.1 Gracilinanus agilis | reverse complement strand
GATAGATAGATAGATAGATAGATAGATAGATAGATAGATAGATAGATAGATAGATAGATAGATAGATAGATAGATAGATAGAAAGAAAGAAAGAAAGATAGATAGATAGATAGATAGATAGATAGATAGATAGATAGATAGATAGATAGATAGANTAGATAGATAGATAGATAGATAGATAGATAGATAGATAGACAGACAGGCAGAAGACAGACAGACAGACAGATAGATAGATACATAGCTAGATACATAGCTAGATACATAGCTAGATACATAGATAGATAGATAGATGATAGATAGATAGATAGATAGACAGAAAGACAGATAGACAGACATTAGATAGATAGATAGATAGATAGATAGATAGATAGATAGATAGATTGATAGTGAATGACAAATCAATGGATGGGGAGATGATGGACAAATATATACAGAAACAAATAGATTCATGAATAAATAAAGATAGATAAGTAGGTGACAAATACATAGATGATAGATACATAGGATAAATCACAGAGAATAGATAGGTAGACAGATGATAGATAAATATATGAACAGATAGATGGATAGATGATGGATAGATAAACAAATTAGATTAGATTAGATTAGATTAGATTAGATTAGATTAGATTAGATTAGATTAGATTAGATTAGATTAGATTTTCACCCCTAAATTGTTTATGTCTTGGAGGGGTTTCACTTCTGCTTAGAGCATGACATGTTTTATTTCAAACTCTTTTTACTTGCTTATCATTTTGCAGGTGCTATCTTTGGTTCTAGAAATGATCAAATGTATACATTGATGAGGTTTAAAATTATCAACCAATAAAGCAAATGCTCTAATAAAAATAATATAATGGCATTAGGCTACATAATATATAACAATCTCGTTCAATAAATACTTTAAGTGACTAATTACATGCAACCAGTAAAAAAAGGCCCCGTATTGGTAGTTCCCCCTCAAGCTCTGTGCAAGATGTGAGTTATATAAAATTAAAATGAAAATTAACCCTTCTCATCAAAGAATTTATAATCTACTGGAAAGATATACCACCTAAATTTATTTAAGGAGGGAAAACACTAGCAACCAAGGGCATAATACTAGTAACTACCATTTATCCAGCACTTTCAAGTTTACAAATTACTACAAATACCACGTGTCCCAAAAGTCTTAGTTTATTTTTAAGCTAAGCTTTATTGCAGAGAAAATGTCAAACTATTTTGATTGAGAAATACCTCCTCAAGAATTCTTTAAATTCCAAGCTTAATTTAATCTTCTTAATTCTTAAGCTAAGTTTAAACATGCACTAAAATTTTGGGGACATATTGTATTTTCTCATTTAATCTACAACTTTGCAAGGTAGTTATATTATTATCTCTGTTTTATAGAGGAAGAATCTAAGACTCAAGTGACTTGCCTATGTTCACAGAACTAATAAGTATCTGAGACAGGATTTCAACTCAAGCCTTCTTGACTACAATTATGTTATTATTCATCCAGTGGAGGTTTGGAAAATTACTTATCTAAAAAGCCACTAAATTGCCCTCACCTTTTGACTGACTATAAATCAATCAATAAACAATGAATAAGAATTTTTTGAGAGCCAAGCACTGTCCTAGGCTCCAGGCTGACAAAGACAAAAATGGAAAAGTCTCTGTCCTCAAAGAGCTTATATTTAGGTACCGAGAATGTACTCCAAAGATAGAATGTTCTTACATACACCAAAATATTAATGACAATCCATTTTATTTTTATCTATTAACAGAAAAAAAATCCCTGGAAAAATAGTTGCCATTGATTGAGGGATGGAAAAACAGGTCCTTGTATTCATCCTTTGTTTTCAGAAAGGACCAATGACATCATGAAATGATCTCTTGACTTTCATGGTAATTGAATTTCAGTAATGTAAAGTTGCACCAAATCATCAGCCTCATTCTCTCTTCCAGAATCATTGGTGGCAAGACAAAAGTCAGAAGGACTGGTGATACTGAAGGATCATTTGTTTTGTTTCTTCAACTGGATAAACAAATAATAATTTATGAATGTAATGAAATGTTATGAGGAGATAAGAAATTATTTAGGTGAAGAATTTAGAAAAAAAATATGGGAAATCTTGTGAAGTTAACAGAACCAAGAAAATATTATAAAAATGATTAAAACAAACATTACAATAAAATGAAGCTCAATGCTATTTGATTCTAAAGACCAATCTTCACCCTGAAAAGAAATAGTCACCTATTGCTTTTCTTTTCTGGGAGAAGTGGGGAACTGTGGTTGTAGAATACTTCTGTTGTCAGATTCAATCTGACTCAGTACGTCTCTTGGTTTTGCCGAACTAGTGCATTTTGTTTTTCCTTCATTATAAGGAAAAGGAGGTGGGGCAAAGTGGAGAAGTATATTCAGAAATGTTTGTAATATTTTTTAAAAAATAAAAGAAGAAAACATCTTTACATCTTCAAGAAAATATCTTTAAGGAAAAAATTAAAATTAAAAGTTAGGAAGGCTATATAGAAATCTATCTATCTATTGATGTATTGATGTATCAGTGTCTATGTATGAATGTATGTATGTATTTTGTATCTATTTATCTCTACCAAAATTTTCATAGCAGCACCTTTTGTGGTATCATAAAACTAGAAACAGAGAGGATAACTAGTACTTGGGGAAACTGGAGTATATGAATGAAATGGAATATTATAATGTCATTAACAAACACTGAACATAAAGAATTCAGGTAAATAGGAGAAGATTCACAGAGAGGAGAGAACAATTTGTCCAGTGAACACAATGATACAACTTAAGGTCATAGTGAACCTTCTTATACTTTTTGAATACCCGAAGACAACCAGGGTTTAATGTGGGTGACTAGATGGTTTTATCGGCATGTGACTGCTGCACATGCTACAATTTTCTGGAGCCACTGGTGAAGGTGAGGGACAAGCATTTAGGGACCAAGTTTAGTTCCTCAGGATTAAAAAAATCCTATCTTGGTGGTAGTGACTACGGTAGTGCCATTGGAAGAAAAATCGATGTCAGAAAATGCTAGAAGAACTGTTATTTAGTCATTTTATAATTGTACCTGACTCTTCATGACCCCATTTGGTGTTTTCTTTTTTTTTATTTTTTTAAATGATAAAACAAAAAATTTATTTAACCTTTGGAGAAAAATTAACATAATTTCACTCTATCATAGTAGATAACCTTACAAATTATTGCACATTTGCAAAACACAAAATCCAGTTTCATAAAATACATAAGTACAAATGCATGAAAAATTCCTCATGAATACTCTAATGAACTACATCTATGATATAAAATTCAACTTTACAAGACATCAAATATGAGCATTTTATTTTTGGACCATGTGGAAATTGCTAAACTTGCTATGTTTAGGGCAAAATGGAATTTCTTATCCAGAGCCCCAAAATGTAGGGAAACCCTAAAAATGTAGCAGAAGCACTTCTCCACATTGGTTTTCAGTAGTCTAGTTTACACAGAGATGTTTCTGCTAGATTCACAGAGTAGACTTTCAAAGGCGAGATTCCTCATTTGGTCAACTGTTTGACTGTCTTCAGCTCTTCCACAGGTTCCCACTTTTGGTGAATTGTTAAAAGCTTTTAAGGCTCATAAAGAGTCACATTTTCCCATGGTTCTGAATTTTTCTTCTTGTTAACAATCACATCACTTTTGAAAAGGGAATATATGGACATGTAGGTAGCTCCAAGTGCTGAGAAACTCACAAATGTGATTAAAGACATAAGTTCTTTCTTTTGCATCATAAATTTTAAGAAGTCATTATTGAGGCTTTTGGGTGACAATCACTCACCACCAAAAAATAAGCAAAACCAAATTGAATATGAGAAAGATTCTCAGGTGATTCAGAGAATGAATAGATAGAGATCCAAAAGTTCAGGGATCAAACTTTTGCTACTAGTTGGAGTAAAGCTCAGAACTACATTTGGTGTTTTCTTGACAGAGATATTGGAAGGTTAGACATTTTCTTCTTCAGCTAATTTTACAGATGAGGCAAATGTTAAGTTACTAGCCCAGCGCTAATAAGTGACTGAGGCCACATTTGAACTCAGGAAGATGGGTCTTCCTGACTTCAGATCCAGCATTTCATCCACTGTGTCACCTAGCTGCTTTAGGGAGAAATATAATCACCTCCATTTTGGACCCTTACTTTGTGCCCTTCTCACAGCCCCATTTCTTCTCTGTCCTAGATTGGATATCCCCTGTTCCCTCAACTTTCCTATGCCCCTTCACAATTCTGGACTGAGGCAGTGGCCTTTATTACTGAATTTTTTCTTGGATTGTATTGATTGGTATCTCAAATGTTATTTTTCCTACTACATTATGCCTATTCTCTGTGGAATCCAGACTGGTGGATATACATAGGCAGTTTTCTTCTTTTTTCCTTAGTTGAATTAGAAGTAACAACCTCTAAATCTGATTCCAGGATCTACCACCTGTATAATCTTGTGCAATTCACTTAAGCTCTATGAGTTTTGTTTTCCTCACTAATAAAATATAATGTGGTCACACAATATAACTTCAAAGGTTCAATTCCAGTTCCAGCTCTGATATGATAACTTTTTATTAGATTTGTAGACTCAAGACAAACACATTCTCATAAGCCCTTTTCAGGTGTATTCCATGCCTGGTAGGAAGCCTGTCATTATATTCTAAGATGTAGTACAGAAATTCAAATCCTATTTTTGAATATCATCTTCTCAATCTGACTTTCCCTCACTTTCTGGATATGCTTTTCTCATATGAATCTCTTACTTTGTTGGGCACTAGGGATGAAAACATAACCTAAATCCATATAGCCATCTTTTTTTTCCAGCACTCTGTAATATTTAGCATTGCTTTCTAGATTCCTTTTGAGAGTATCATTTGTGCCCAAATTCTCTATTTTGACTAGTTTGAGAAAATTACCTTTCATCTCTTGGCTATGTACCTAAGAAAAACATCAGACACCTCTATAGTTATAATCAGGCCTACAAATATCCTTCTCCAGAATTCCTAATTGAAGAATCACCAACTCCCTCTTCTTTCCCATTTTTCCATCCCTGAGTGGGTCTTCTCTCTCCTGACAGCACTTACTACATTATCAGTCCTTTGTTTAAGAAATAATTAAAATCAACATTATGGAGAGGCTTGAGAGATGAACTCATGCAAAGAAAAGTAAAAGTTGAACCAAGAAAACAGTACAGGCAATGGTTGTGTTTCAGTCATATCTGATTCTTTGTGACCCAGTAGATCATACTGTCTATGGAGTTTTCTTGGCAAAGATATTGGTGTTTTTTGCCATTTCCTTCTCCAGTGAATTAATGCAACACAGGTTAAAATTACTAGATACATATCTAGTAAATGTCTGAAGTCAAATTTGAACTCAGGTCTTTCTGAATCTAGTTCTCTCTCCACTAAACACCTCACTATCTCCTCATCCCAGACAATAATGTAAATAGAAAGAATGAAACTATTAAACTAAATGCTACATAAGCTAGGATCTGGAGAAGACTCAAACAGTGCACCTCCATCCTTCCTTTCTTTGTTCAGAACAGGGAGGAGGGACAAATAATGCCATTAAGTTTTAATCTTTTTTTTTCCTTTCATTTGGTTTGTTTTATTATAAGACACAATTCACTGGAAACAAGGGGCAGAGAGTATGATAATGTATTCAGGAATTAAGATGATTAAAAAACCAAAGACATCAATGAAATTGTTGCTCTCATCATTATTGTTATCAATTATATGGGTGAACAAAGAACACTGGATCTGTGGTCTGAAGACATGGGTCCAATTCTTAGTTCTGCAACTTATTACCTATATTACAAAGAAAACTGACTCCTCCTTTCTTGCTCTTGGTTTCCTTTACCTACAAATAAGGGACAGAGTCTTGATTTTTGAGTCTCCTTTCAAAGCTCTGTCTGTGGTACCGTGATTCTGTGACTCCTCTTCCTATTCTCTTTTCATGGAACTATGTTGTGTATGTCTCAATGCTTCCTCTATTTTCTAAGATAGCTTCCAGCTCTAACATTCTGGCATTTGTTGTTGTTTGTCCTTCATTTTCAAAGAGGTCAAATAACATCATGGGATGATGTCTGGACTTGTGTTTGAATTGGATTTAAGTGAAGCAGAGTTGGATAAAGTCATCAGCTTCATTCTTCCAGAGTCTTCAAAGTCCCATGGCAAGGCCATTCAGGATGACTGATGATGGCTGAGGATGCCTTCTGATGTATAATGATCTAAGGCAGAAGAATGAGAAAAAACAGTGACGGTGAACAATAATGTGTGACTTTTTTCTAGGCTAGAAGATTGGGGAGAAAAGTTTACCTGTCACTATTAAAGGTGATGTCTTATCATTCAAGAACTGTAAACTCTCTAGGGGCAGAGGTCCTGTCCTAATTATCCATTGTAACTGCACTATAACTAAACATATTGCTTTGAACATAGTAGGCACTTACAAGTATTTGTGGAAGTGGAGTTTGAATTTGCACTCCACAGGATTTCTTTACAAGGGATTCCCACTAATTCATTTGGTCATATGTGACTAAAAAGACAGTGTCTTCCTCCATCTTATTACATTGGGTTGCATACTATCCTAGGTGTTAAAAGACTTAATTTCTAGTCTTAGCTTCTACTATTCCACTTGTGGCCTTGAACAAGTTATTTCCACTTTGGGAGCCTCATTTTTTCATCTCTTTGAAGTCAAGAAGTTGAACTAGAAATTGTCTGCTGACGTTTCCAATTCTTATGACCTGTAAGACAAAGCTTTATAGTAGCTGCTCAAGTTTCTACAATATGATATTGTCTGCACATCACTTTCCTTCCCTTATGACTACAACACAAGTCATAGAAATATTTTTTTCTTATTTTTCAGGGGAAGAAATTGAAATTCAGAGAGGGGAACTGTTTTCCCCAAGGGAAAGGAGGTAGAACTGAGATTGGAATCTAAATCTTAGAGTTATAGATTTAGAGTTGGATACTTTAAAGACCATCTCATCCAGACCCTTCATTTTGTAGATGAGCAACCTCTGGAGAGCTCTTGCTCAAAAGTCTCAGAGGCAGTCAAAAAAGCTGGGTTTTGAATTCAGGATCTGCAACTCAAAAATCTTACATTCTTTATAATATTCCACACTGACTCCAAGTCTCTTTAATCCATATCCAGTTATTCTTTCCATTAGAATGAGCCATATCTTGCATCCATTACAAATTGCAAATAGATTTACTGGAGCAGAAATCCCTGACATTTGGTTCATTAAGATATGTTTCAGGTACAATTAAAAACATCCCAGAAAGAAAAAGGAAAATAGTTCTCCACGGCCTTATACAGCAACATATTTTTTAATAACCCAAACAGAGGACATGCAAAACTTGACCCAAGCACAATACATCTTACGATAGATGGCAAGACAAGTGAGTTATGCCGATCCAGTCTCTACATTCCACACAATTTGACCATGGTTAAAGAGTATTTATATTCTGATGCAGATAAAATTGAACATGTCAACACTAATGCATTTTCCGAGGCAAATCACTACTTTCACCATCATTTCCATGGAAAATTTGTGTGTACACGCAGTAATAGACACATTTATAACATCAAGAGGATTCAATTTTCTTTTCAATCATGCTACGGTATGAATAGCTTTTCCAATTGAATTTAACAATGAGGCGCGTTACCCATCTAAAGGATGGGCCACTTCGTCTTGCTCTTAAGAAAGAGCATCAAACAATGTCTCCACACAATGGTCCCAGAGAAACTGAGATCTTCTAGAAGTTTATTTCTTATTTGGTAACATTCATGGAATGTCTATTTTGATTTAAGGTTGCTGAGTGACCCTTCTGATTATCTGCTCTGCTTCTCTGCTTCTCCTTTTAGACACTAACCATGAACAAGACAGTCATCATCCCCAGGCTTCAGGTAATGCCCTAGGATGATGAGATGTGGGTGACCCATCTCAATGGAAGGAGCTGCCATGGAGATTTTCCCAAAGATCCCATCTGACCGTATTACTCCCTCACTCAATAAACTCTAATGGTTCCCTATTACCTCTAGGATCCACAATAAACTCCTCTTTCACATTTAAATGTTATCAGAAACTGAAGCTCACCTATTTTTCTAGCATTATTAGACTTAATATTCTTCCCACATTTTCTGCTCAAAATTGACTTTCTTGCTGCTTTTCATACACAATATTCCTTCTTCCACCTCCAGGTCTTGGATGCCCTCTCTCTTCAACTCTGCCTCTTAGAATCTCTTGTTTCCTTCAAAACTCTGCTCAAGCACTGCTTTCTACAAGAACCTTTCCTGATCTCCCCAGTTACTACTGTTCCATCCCTCCAAGTACACTTTATATATTTTGTTGTATAATTTATATATACACCTACATCTGTTTACCCCAGTAGAAAATATAAATTCTTTAAAGCCTGGACTATGTTAGGTGTGATGCATGTGGTTCCTGGGTTCCTATATGGTGTCTCCCATATAGTAGGCATCTACTAAATGCTTATTAATTAAATGATTGATTTTTGCACTGGGATTGCCACAGTGGGAATTCAAATAGATGAAGCTATAAGTCCCTGATGTATATGGAGAAAGTGAGTGTGTGTGTGTGTGTGTGTGTGTGTGTGTGTGTGTGTGTGTGTGTAGTTATGGGAAGACAGGAGAAATAACTAAATTGATTTAATCTAAGAAACACGGAGAAAAAGTAACTATCTCTAAAGATGTAACTAGGGTAAGGCAATCAGAGCTTCTTCCATGGGTGCCAGAATTTAGAGGGCACCAACAACAATCCAAAATATGTTTCCTTTCCTTTATGTCTATATACCCAGCCTCTACTTCAGTTTGCCCTCTTCCTACACAAGAGTATCTGCTCCTTCAATGGACAGTGTAAAAATCTTATGTGGAATGAAACTTCTACAGTACAATAAGTACTATATTAAGCACCTGCTGTGTGCAAAGAAACTTGCTAGACATTAGGGAGATGCAAAGTATCTCCAAGACAGAGTCTCATTCCTCATGGAGTTTATTATCTACTAGGAATATGAGACATATTTATAATACATATTTATAAAATGTACAACATTGAATGTTAAGGTTTTTAGGGAGTAAAAAACTGAAGTTTTATGTATGATCCGAGAGTCAAAATTATTACTGACAAATAGGGCAATCAGGGAAGTCTTCCTGGAAGAGGTGATGATTGAATTAAGTTTTAAAGGGAACAGCCTCAGGAAATGCACAGAGGTGTAAGGAGGCCGCAGGATATTTTCAGGGGACAATTTTTCCAGTTTGGCTAGAGCAGAGAGTCTATGTGATAAGAGTGTTGGCAGATTGTAGAGCCTTAAATGTCTGGCAAATTAAGTTGAACTTTATTTGAGAAGTCAGAAAGAGTCACTGAAGTTTTTTGAACCAGGGACTGACTTTCCTGGATCTATACAAGAGAAATCTTATCCTAGCAGTCATATGAAGGATAGACTGGAAGTATATAAAATTACAGGATCTCAGAGGTACCAGAACAACAGAGCTTAACCAGTCCAAACACCTTATTTTTATGGAGGGAGGCTTGAGTCCCAGAGAGGCTAAGTATGTCCCAAAGTCCCACAGCAAGATTGTATCATAATAATAACTGGGGTCTAAGTTATAGGGTCGTAGAATGATAATTAGAAGGAACCTCAGAGACTAGTCTAAGCCTGTCATTGTATACAATAGGAAACTGAGATTCATAGAAATAGGAGTGACTTGGAATCATGCATTCAGAGCTAGGATGTACCTCTGAGTTTATCTAGTTCAAAGCTTTAATTTAATATATGAGTTAAATAACTTGCCCAAGGTAACACAACTAGAAGAGTCAAGATTTCAACTCAGGTTCTCCTGACTCCAAATCCCCTGCTCTTTCCACCATATCATGTTGTCTTTTGGATCACAGGGGTAGTAAGTAGCAAGTTTAGTCTTCAAATGGTTCATTTGACTCCAAATTCAGTACCCCCCCATTATACCATTTAGCTTCTATCTTTCTGCCCAGGGGTCTTACCTCCCAATAAAACTGCAGTCTTTTGAACTATTCTATAACTCATAGTTTAACACAAAATAGCTGTACAACTACAGGTGCATCATAATCAATCAGTGTCCCAGATAATTCTCTAAAACTTCTCTCAAGCTCTGGACAAACATTAGAGGAGAGTTTCCAAACAAGGCATTCCCTACCCCAAAGAAACCTGATATTTTATCTAACCCACCCCACCATCAACTATATTATTGATGTTTTTCACTTGTCTAACTGGTCAACTGCATTTTGATTTAGCAAGTCAAGTTGCAAAGAAATCAAAATGATTTTTTAGGGATCTTTCCCATGATGTGGGGCTTTAATTGTTTTAATTAATTATTTTATTAATTCTTAATTAATTATTTTCTCTTTCTCGCTTTTCTCTTATTAATTCTTAATTAATTCTTTTCTCTTTAAGTCAAATAAGTCAAAAGTATTAATTGAAAATATAAATTTAAATTAAAAAAACTCATCTACCCACCCCCAATAACTATCTATATGTACTTTATCCTAATGATTTCCAGAGGCATTTGGACTGGACTTCAGAAATGATCTATCTAGTGATCTGCCAACCTCATCGTTTTCCAGGTGCAGCAATTAAGGCCCAGAGATAGGAAGCGACTTGGCCAAGGTGACACAGAGAGTGGAAGAACCAAGATTTAAACCCAGGTCTTCTGACTCCGAACCAAGTACTCTTTCCATTTTTCTATGTTGATAAGACCCTGGATGATATATGCTGCTCTTGATGGGCTTGTGAAGGTCTTCTAGAATTTGATAGTCTAGGCATAGCTGAGAAAGGTAAAGAAGAAAGTCAACAGTTCTAAGCATCTTATCTTCCCACTGACATGATCAAAGGGATTCTGATTTCCTGTCCCAAGGCCAGCCCTGGCTTCTTCCGATCTTCATCAAATCTGTTCCTTCGCCTATCCTCGTCCTGCCTGTACTTCAGTCTGAACCAAAACTAGTTCTGGCTGGAGAAGAACTTTATTTTCCCCACCAGGCACTCCTGGCTTCTAAATATTTTCAGAGGACCCAGTGAGCGCTGGGTTGGGGACTAACCTGATGGCACAATGATGCTCTGTATGTACTATTGTGAGTGATGGGTAAAGATTGGTTGTGAGATTACAAACATGTGAGAATTCATGGGGGACCAATGCAACAACCAACCTTGATACCAGAGGAATGATGATATTTTTTGGTCTTAAAACTCTTTTATAAGCTTTAAAAAGTATCAAGGACCTCAAAGAGCTTTTGTTTCAGTGGGTTATATCTACTGATATTTAGAAATGAAAACACATAATGATGATGATAGTTTTGGCTTCATAGACTCCTCAAAGGGTAATAATGACCATTTGATTTCCCAGGTCATACTTCAAGAATCCCTGAGCTCTATTATGCACCTCCTGAGAGAGAAGTGATGGGTTCAAAATGGAGAATGAGATACAGTGGTACCTTGATACATGAGCACCGTAAGTCATGAGCAATTTGGGGGTAGGAGCAGTCATGATGGGGATTTTTTACTTTAAGTCACAAGCAGATATTTGAATCATGAGCTTCTGCCACCCTCCACTAGATAGTGTGTTGAACATTCAGTTTCACAAGTTACATGAGGCTGCCTCATTTAGTTCAGTGTTTATCTGGCCACTCAAGGATCTGCATTGAATTACTTTTGCTTTTTTCTTTATTTTTGTCTTCAGCATCAGTTTTTTGGCAAATTCCTTAACTTTTAAGCATGGGTCCTGACAACAGAGGAATTGAAGGGGTTACAGCAGCAGCAGCAGCAGCAGCAGCAATAGCAGCAGCAGCAGCATACGGAGGTTTTACAGGATGTTAGTGGGGAGGAGCCCGAAGTGGATGAAGTAATCAGTACAAGCAAGATTAAGGAAATGTTGAGGATTTGGGGGGAAATTAAACAGTTTATTGAAAAGACACACCCAGAAGAAGTTGCAACAGGTTGTACATTGGAGCTGTAGAATGACACTTGTTTCACACGTTATCCTGTATAAAGAGCAAGTTATGTTAAGCGAAAGCGCACAAAATGAAAACCTTCTCCACCAGCATCTTCACCTGACCTTGAAGGTAAATAACATTTCATGAGCAAGTTTATTTCTCTACATTCTTTCTTATTATCTATAAAAATATTTATTGTTATTTATAAATTTATATTTATATATATGTTATTTATAAATTTCAAATTTAAAGGCATATAAAACAAGAACTCATGTGGTTTTGGGGGGCAGAGCGGATTAATTGCATGTCTGTTCATTTAAATGGGGAAATTTGATTTGACACATGAGCAAATTGAGTTACAACTTGGCCATGGAACAAATTAAACTCGTGTGTCAAGGTACCACTATATAAGTTTTCAGACATGGAAATGTGGGAAATTGTTTATCATGCTTGACTCTGCGTATTTATTGTATGCTTTCTTTTTCTTTGAATCTTGGTAAGGAGGATGTGAGCAGTAGGGAAAGTAAATGCTTGTTAACTGAAAAAATAAAAATTTCAAAATGAGAATTATTGCATATGTATTATATATGAATGAAAAGGCATTTTTTAAAACCCTTACCTTCTGTCTTAGAAGTGCTAACTAAATTTCATTTCTAAGGCAGAAGAGTGGTAAAGGCTAGGCAATAGGGGTTAAGTGAATTTCCCAGGGAAACACAACTAGGAATTGTCTGAGGTCAAATTTGAATCCAGGACCTTCCATCTCCAGGCCTGGCTCTCTATCCCCTGAGTCATCTAGTTGCCTCTGAACAAAGCATTTATTAAGCATTTACTATGCCAGTCATTGTACTAAATGCTGAACATACAAATAAAAATGTGAACATGGTTCCTGCCCTCAGGGAGCTTACATTTTAATCGAAAGAAGTGACACATATGGAAATTGGTGGTCAGAGAAGGGTGTTTGGGATTGAGAAATGAACACATATTTGTGTGATTTAATGTGGGTACATCTGAATGTGTGTAGGCATCTGTAAATAATAGAAAACCTAATATGAGTGGACGTGTAACATATAAGGCAATGGGGCTGCCCTGAAGATCTTTCCAATTTCCAGCCTGGCACAGGGATCTGGGAAAAAAGACAGAGATCCTGACTATCTAGCCATCTTCTCACATTGCCCCATTGCCGCAGATCCCAGCAGTGCCATGCAAGAAGGGGGTCCATTTTGGAAATCATGGTGGGCCACTCAATCTTGTACGGGATATATGGGGGCTCCCTAAAACTTATATGTCAAGGGTGAATAGATGTGTAAATGATTTGAGGTCTGAATGCTAGCATGGTGTTTGAGAATATTTTTTCTAATGGAACCCTGAATCGGGAAGGGTCTTGTCCATTTCAGCACCAGAGGGTGTTTGGAGAGCTATGGTGGGAGTTCAGCGACAGAGATTTTGATGGAGAAATGTTGGAATGGCAAAAAAAGTAGTAACAGAACAAGTTCTGACCTATGACTCAGTACCTTCAAGTGCCATTCCAAGGCATGATTATGAGCAGTCATGTTATACTGCACAAATTTCTTCTTTCTGGGCCTGAGCAAGTTGGACTAGATCCTGTTGTCATAATATTTATAGGTGAAATAAGCCTTAGAGATCAAAGAACCCAAATTTTCAGTAGTCTACTCAGTGGGAGAGCCAGAATTTGAACCCAAATCTTCTTCCTTCAGATGCATTCCTCTCTTCTCCATACCAGGCTAATCCACTACTGCCTGTTTCTATGTCTCATCTCCTAAGACTGCTGCTAGCTCTAGTTTGGTCCAAGTCAATTTGACAAACATGTCGACAAAACATTTCACAAACTCTGTACAAAGTATAGTACTTGAATTAGGGATACAAAATTAGATGATCTTTGTCCTCTGTTCTAGGTTCCTATAGTAGAAAACTATGATTTGGTAGCTATAGGAAACTCCCAGTAAGGAAATTCCCCAGTAAGGAAAAATGCCTTTTCAATATGTTATAATCTTAGAGTTGCCTAGAGCACTTGGCCAACTAACCACATTAAAAGAATAATTTGAACCCAAGACTTTTTTTGGCTCTGAGAACAGCTCTATTCACTATATAACTCTATTTCTCTCTCTCTCTCTCTCTCTCTCTCTCTCTCTCTCTCTCTCTCTCTCTCTCTCTCTCTCTCC
>NW_025391154.1:0-5259 GCF_016433145.1 Gracilinanus agilis | reverse complement strand
GGAAGGAAGGAAGGAAGGAAGGAAGGAAGGAAGGAAGGAAAAAAGAAAGAGAGAGAGAGAGAGAGAAAGAGAGAGAAAGAAAGAGAGAGAGAAATAAGCAGGGAAACTACAGATAGATAGTGAAATAATATCAATACTAAAGTCATATATGCACCAAATGTTTTAGCATCTAAATTTATAAAGAAAAGCCTAAATGAATCACAGGTGGAATTAATAAATAAATAAAACAAGGATTTAGTTTTAGAAATAAAATAATTATTTAACATGATTTTTAAAAAAGAAGGAAACCAAATTACTAGTATCAAAAAGGAATAAGGTGAGTATATCTCTAATGAAGACAAAATTAAAACATTAGGAGTTGTTTTGCCCAGTTATATATTAATAAGTTTAACAAGGTAAGTAAAATAAAGAATAATTACAAAAATATAAACTGTCCAGATTAACAGAAGAGGAAATAGAATATCTAAATGAACTTATTTTTGAAAAGCAATTGAACACTCCACAATGGGCTTCCTAAGAAAAATATATCAGGACCAGAAGGATTTATAAGTGAATTCTTCCAAGCATTTAAAGATCAACTAATTCCAATGTTAAATGAATTATTTGGAATAAGTAAAGGAGTCCTACAAAAATCCTTTTTTGAAACAGATGTGGTGATAATACCTAAACCAGGAAGAGCAAAAACAAAAAGAAAATTATAGACCAATTTCACTAATGAAATAAAATATTAGCTAGAAAACTACAGCAGTATATCACAAAGATTATACATTGTGACCAAGTTGGATTTATACCAAGAATGTAAGTCTGGTTCAGTATAAGGAAAACTATTAATATAATTTATTATATCAATAAAAAAAGATAGCATAATCATAAGTGGATTTTTTAAAAATGATAAGTGGCATCTATCTAAAACCATCAGCAAGCATTATCCATAGCTAGTGAGGATAAGCTAGAAGCCTTCCCAGTAAGAAAGAGAATAAAACTGGGATGCTCATTATCACAAATATTATTAAATACTGTATTAGAAATGCTAGCTATAGCAATAAGAGGAGAAAGATCAAATGAAGGAATCAGAATGAGGAAATAAAATATCACTTTTTCCAGGCAATATGATAGTATACTTCAAAAATCCTAGAGTCAACTAAAAAAATAGTTGAAACAATGAATAAGTTTAACAAAGTAGCAGATAAATCATCAGCATTTTATATATTATCGACAAAGTCCTGCAAGAAAAGAAAGCAAGAGATATTTCATTTAAGATAACCATAGGCAATGTAAAATATCTGGTAGTATATCTGCCAAGACAAATCCAAGACTATATGAACATTATTATTAAACACTTTTTATACAAATAGAAGACAGATTCAAATAATTGGAAAAATATTAATTGTTCATGGGTAGGCTGAGCCAATATAATAAAAATGACAATACTACCTAAACCAGTTTGCTTATTCAATGTCATCTGAATTAAACTGCCAAAAATTTATTTTACTGAGCCAGAAAAAAATAATAAAATTCATCTGGAAAAATAAAGGCTCAAGAATATTAAGTTAAATAGTGGAAAAAACATAACAACAGTAGATCTAGCAGACCAGATCTTAAATATCATAAATAAATTTAAAGAGCATGGAATATATTCTCTATCAGATTTATGTGTATGTGTGTAAATGTATAAATACATATGGGGAGGGGTCAGAATTGAATAGGAAGCAGATATGGGGCTTAATTAATTGCCTTTGGAAAACTACAAAGTTCTTTTCATTACCTCAATCTTCTCTCTAAAGAGAAAGCCCACATTTTTATAATCCTCCTAGTTTGTATGGCTAAGAGGTACAGGGCTCTGTGAGCATGAACAAGATAAAAAACTTTATAAGAAATTACATAGGCAAAGTGGCAAAAAGCTTGTCAGTAAAAAAGTGTATGAGCAAAGAAAAAACTGGGGTGCACCCATGGTAAGATTAGGGATAGTCCATATGCTCTATCGCTTTCATAACCTCAAGGGCCAACAAGGAAGGCTTTTCCATATGGATGGATCCTTTATAGTACATCTCCAGGTTATGAAAAAGTGTTACACAAGATGGCATTCAGAGATGGTTCCTGATCTTCATGGTTAAAGTAAATACCCACATCAATGAAACCACAGATTCATTCTTACTTTGTGAAAAAGGAGGATTTCTCTCCTTCAGTAAATATTTTGTAGAAATCCAGAGTTCTCAAACTCATAACAGATAAGAATTACTAGGTTAATTTAAAGGATAATCTTTCAATGTGAAATACAGTGCCTTTTATACTGGAAGGTGTAATTGACTTGGTTGCCATTGGAACACTCTTCTAATTAGAAGGGACACCATGAACTATGCTATAACTTCCTGATTATGCACAAATAAAGGACTAGGTATCTTGAAGGGTCTTTTGGCTTTGTATGCAAACAAAACTAATGGAAGACAAAAGGTTTTTAAAAAAAAAAGATGCTGAGGAGAAATGAGAGCAGAGAGCACTCAAAGAAAAATAAGGTCTTGGAGAGTAATTAAGTCCTGCCTTTGATAAAATTATCAGTAAACTAGTTAACCACATTTTTTACTCCCAAAGCAAATTAAGCCATAAGCTTAGCTTTAAAACTTTAAATCCTACCAACAGGGACATAGACTAGATGGCTTCTGACCCTGAGAAGAAATTTTGGATGAATGAAGGAAAGAAAGACCTGAGTTAGGTAATTGATAGCAAGCAGTTGGAATTCAGTGAGCAAAGTGATCATTTTGTGCCTAGGTGTTTAAATTTCTTCATATTTTATTCTATATTGTATTTTTAAGTATACACCTGCAGATTATTCAAGATAATAGTGCAGCTACCTAAAGTATCTTAAAGAAAAAATATAATGAACAGAATTTTTTCTTCATCTACGCTATTTCAATTATTGTTCCTTATAGAGAGTTTAAATGACCTATAAACAAACTCAAGGCAATAATATTCAATTTGGTAACATCTACCCAAATTTCAGTATCTGCCTAAGAGGTAATAATCAATCTCTAAAAGGTTCTATTTGCAAACTCATGCCTAGTTAGTGAGTGTATATTTTACATTAACCTTAATCCCATCATAGAGTGTATGGTTATTTCCTCTTGTTGAAGAGGAATAGATATGGAGAGCAGTCAGTCACTGTCCCCCTCTGCCCCCTAAAATGTCACTTTTTCTATGTAAAGTCACCTTCCTTTTGAGAATTTCAATTCTTTCCTTTTTTCCTCATAGATTTTATTTTTCATCTCTTTGTCAGTAAGTCTGTTAACAAGCATTATGAACCAAAGTGCCTAATAAACAGAAACTCAAAGAATGACACAATCCCTGCCTTCAAGGAGCTCAAATTCTAGTAGGGGAAGGTGACACACGAAAAGAAGGGGAAAGTAGAGGGTCAGAAGGAAAGTACTTGGGGAGGAAGTGTGGTAGACAGAATCCTGTGGAGATGAGTACAGGTCCACAATGCATCTTGAAAGAGGGATGCAGAAATCTTTGGCCTGAACTTCCTCCTTAAACTGGAGATTCTGGAAGAAATCAGTCAATTGGAAGGTGAGACCTCAGTAGCAAAGAGCACTTCCAACATGAGTGATGTTCCAGGTTTTTGTGTCATGATGGAGAAAGTCCTGGGGAGATAAGTCAGCAGTGTGGCCTAGAGCGAGGTGATCCTCTTGATAACTCTTCTATGAATTCTAAGATGATCACACCTCTCATGTCAGTGCTCAGAAGTGGGTTCAGAATTTAGCTAAGGTCATTAGTACTGAAGGTAATGGCAGGTTTGCCTACCAGTGTTTGCATCTTCTACTCCTGTTTTTGTAAACAAGGTTTCATTCTCACTCCATTTCTCCTTTGGACCTAATACTGGGTCAGAAAGGTTTGAGAAAAGGATGGTTTCTAACATTTTCTCCAACCTCTGGATTTGTAATTGGTCAGATATTTTCACTGGGACCCAAATTTCTCTAAAACTTGGTCTCTTTGATGAGGCTTAGTATAATAATGCCTGTGTCAGCATGCTCCCAGTAAATAATGCTGCTTCAACCTTTTCTAGGCCAACCTTTTAAACAACTAATATGGATGATTACAAGGATTCCCTCAGCAATTTATAATAATAGGGCAATTTGATTTCTTATTAATTGATTTTTGGTTCTCTGACCCTGTCTGGCCAAAAGTAAAAAGGGTGCACAAAAATGTTTTTTTTCTGAAATGTTAGTTTACAAAATGCTAATTCCACCCTAAAGCCCCAGAAGTAGGAAGAAGATGAAGAGAACATCCTCTGGAGACATATTCAATTCTCATAACTCTATGTGAGGTCCAAGTTCAACTCAGGAATTTTCACAGTAGGGCTCATTTTTTAAAGAAAGAATATTCATTTAAGAGCTACAATGTTTGGATTTAGTTCATACAGATTTATTAAGCACCTATTGTATATGAGGTACTGTGCTAGGCTTTGAAAGAGTAATCCCTGCTCTCAAGGAACTTACCATTCTCCTGGAAGGAAATCTCTACCGATGCATAGATAGAAAGTCTATACAAAGTAATTACATTGTAGAAGAAGGAAGGTCTAATAGCTCAGGGAATCAGGAAAAGTCTGGGGCAGAATGTGATACCTGAACTGTGCCTAGAAGGAAACTGGAGTTTCCCAGGCAAGGAAGATTCTACATTCTAGACCTGCGGGATCATTCATGCAAAGGCGAGGAGACAAAAGATAGAGCCTCCTCGTAGGGAATAGCTAACAGGCTAGGCTTCCATGGTTAAGTGGCCAATTTGGGGAATTATGCTCTCTGTTAAAACAAAATATTGACACCAACATAGAAAGGATTATGTCAATGAGCCAAGTGTTGATGTGTTTACTGAGAACTGCTGTTCTAGAAAAGCTGGCCCAGAGCCCATCGTACAAAGGCTCAGGAACACTGAGGCCCATCTGAAGGAGGTTAAGTCAATAGATGAAACCAGCTCTGAAAATCTCCTGCATCCAGGGACCCCAGAGCATCACCTTTACTGAAGCCCACACCCTGGAAACATATCCTACTTCCCTGAAAGTCATCATTGCAGGGTCTTTGTCCAAGAGACTCCTAGCCTGGCACACAAGATGTCACCCTTTCCAACTGGTGCAGAAGGGCTTCCAAAAAGCTATGGGCAAGGGCAGAAGTAAGCTGTTTGTAGTAACTTTCCTCTGGCAGTTTTTGCAATAATGCAGTTTTCTTCCTCTCTCTCTCTCTCTCTCTCTCTCTCTCTCTCTCTCTCTCTCTC
>NW_025391153.1:0-1607 GCF_016433145.1 Gracilinanus agilis | reverse complement strand
AATAGGGATAGGATGACCCTATGACCATTCTGGCCCCTGGTTAGCTCAGGCAGAGTAGGGGCTAGAGTGCTCAGCTCAGGATCAACAAGGGTTGTAGATGGCAATTCTGCAAAGGAGTAAAGCGGGGGTAGCTGATATGATAGGCTTCCATAACAATTACCACCCCCACTCCAATATAGACACAGCTGACACTGGTACTGCTATGGTTTTCTGAACTTTTGCATTACAATCACCACTGTCCTTTGAATTCAACTTGAGTTCAAGATTTGATTTGGGTTCTATAAGTACACGAATATCCAATGAATTCAGAATATAATTCTGTATTGTTTCTTTTAAAGTAAATATTTGATGAAATGTCAATAGAAGATAATTAATGGTTTGTCTTCATGGACATGTTACCCAGTGTAGGGGATAAAATTAATATTATTTGACAAAATATAAGAGAATGTGGTCACCAGTGTTATAACTCAAATCAGAATGACTTTTTAGCAGCTTTTTATTTACAAAACAGAGGGAAAGAGTGAAGTGAAGAAATGTGAAAGAGGCAGAGTAAGCAGTTTAGCTTATCACCCTAAATGTTTCTCCAGTGCTTGGCTCAACTCAGGCAGGGCTCATTAACCTTCCACCAGAGGGCCGAGGATCTGGTTGTGAGTAACCACTCAGCTGCCTCCGGAAACTAATCTCTCCAGAAGCCAGGAAAGGAGTCAGCTTTTCACTCACCCACATTGTAGTCCAAAGGGGAAGATCCAAGAGCAGTCTTACAAATGCTAAAGTCCCAGGTCCACACTGAAGAAGGTCCTCTACTAGCCTTCAAAGCCTCAAAAGAGCTTGAAGACCTCCTGACAGGAGTGTCAGCCACTTTTAAAGATTCTTCTTTGGGTCACTTTCTGTTCCTTCCTGCACTTTAGGGGACCAATTGTAGTCTACAAATTTGCTGAGGACTGCCGGGGCGGGGCAATCAGTTGCTTCTGGAGATAAATACCCCTTTAGTAAGTAGTTTGTGGACTTCCCCTGCTTTAGGGTTAAGTAGGGGTGTATTTGCTTTTTGTTGATTAAATTTAAAAGTAGGCAAGAGGAGAGGTAATCCCATCTTCACACCAGTGACTTAATACTGTTGATATATAGGATATCAACCAGACCCTGTAAGTAAAGCCATTTAACCTCTTATCAGAGTCTTCATGGTATTGATGCCCCTGGAGAGGCAGGTGTGTGGTAGGTAAATCAGATGCTCCTCCATCATCCTTGCTCATATCTTGTGCATCAGGCTTCATTATTGAGTCTTGATACCCTTGCATATTAATCAGTAAATCTGTGTTTGCAGGGTGTATGTCAACTAACTCCATCAATACCAAAAATCTAGGATACTGTTCATTGATAGGTTTTGTATATCGAGATTAGGCCCCTTTGTTGCTGTAGATATTCTCTGAGAGCATCTGCTGTATCATGATTAGTGATCCACAAATCCAACAAATTTTATCTCCTGTGAGGTGGTGCCCACATATCCATGACAAACTCTTAAAACATATAGAACAAACATATGTCAAAACATCATGCTGTCCCTAGGAAGGATTGTCTCCCACAAAATGTAAAGCTCTTTGTTACTGCAT
>NW_025391152.1:0-2159 GCF_016433145.1 Gracilinanus agilis | reverse complement strand
TCTTAAAATAGAATAATGTTCCTCCTGCTGAATTCAGCTGCCCCTTCTAGATTCATTCCTATTTCTACTCTTTGCTTCCAAATTTCTCCAATGAATGAGTGTATCCCACAGCTACCATTTCCTTATCTCTCATTCCTATTTCTTTCATTCATTTATTGACGACTGTTGGCTTCTTGATTTATTCAGTTCAAACCTGTGATTGAATGGACATGGGGAACTCTGAAAATAAAATCCATCAATCAAGGCAAATAAGCTCTGTTCCCATCTTGCTGTTTAGAATCTGAACCCCCCAGAGTGTTATAGAATGACTTAGGGCATGGTGAAGTTACAAGGCTTATCCAGGAACACAAGTCTATGCAAGTTAGGCTTGGGATAGGAACCCCTGTTCTGACTCTGAGGCCATTTATCTATGCGTATCACATGGTGCTTCTCTTTAGTTCCATGCAATCTGGATCACTTCCATACACATCACTGAGACTGCATTCTTAAAAGGCAGAGGAATTCTATCCTATCTTCTATATTGGACCTTGACTTCTCCCCCAAGTAGAAGATTGTTTCTCTCATGGGATTTGTTGTTAATTATCCCAGGGGATGATTCCCTCACAGTGTTTCTCTTTCTTCTTATATCTCAGGGTAACTATTCCTTAGACCAGGCACATTACCTCAAGTTAAAGGTCATAAATTGGGGTAGACCTCGTGTGATTACAAATCAGTACCCTTGAACTACGATTCCCAGCACCCCACTTTCATCCTCACCTTAGGTCCTTATATTTTGTAGATAAAGTTTCTGTTAACTCCGCCCTTTTCTCTCTTCTTCTGCTTTCCAGGTCCAGTAAACTTGTCTTTACTCAGGCTATTCTTTTGTCTTTCTACTTCCTCTACTTCAGGTGGTCATTAAAAGAAATCGTATAAAATATAATACTTGGATTTATTGGGTATTAATTTTAATTTTACATTTCTGGCCACCAGCAAAGTTGGAAAAAGAATTCTCAATTTTTTTTAAGAAAGCCGTTGAATAAAAAATAGGGAGTAGATAAAGTTTGCAAAGCCACATTCCCTGCTGCTTCTGGTGCCCCATTGCTTGTTCCTGCTCTTTTTTGTTTTGTTTTGTTTTTCACCCACCACCATGCTCGCCCACCCACCCACCAGCTTTCTTTTGAGCGATTGAACCTGGGGCTCCTTGTTGAAAGGGATAATCTGAAGCCTCCAGAGCACTGCCGATCCCCCAAAGTTCCTGGGTGGAGGGTGAGCTCTAAAACCCTTTTCCCCTTGCTTGCTGCAGCTTCTCAAAGTAAGTTTTTTCCCCAAGAACATTCGGCCCTCTTCCTACAGTGAGTTTGGGAACGTCTTGCTGAGGCGTTAACGGAGTCCCATAAGNCACCCACCACCATGCTCGCCCACCCACCCACCAGCTTTCTTTTGAGCGATTGAACCTGGGGCTCCTTGTTGAAAGGGATAATCTGAAGCCTCCAGAGCACTGTCGATTCCCCAAAGTTCCTGGGTGGAGGGTGAGCTCTAAAACCCTTTTCCCCTTGCTTGCTGCAGCTTCTCAAAGTAAGTTTTTTCCCCAAGAACATTCGGCCCTCTTCCTACAGTGAGTTTGGGAACGTCTTGCTGAGGCGTTAACGGAGTCCCATAAGAGAGCGTCTGAGCAGCCCTCTGCCGCTTCTTCCTTTCTCTGCTCCCTTGGTGACGGCAGTGCAGGCGCCGGGCCCTGGTTCCTCTTGTCACATCCTCGACACTGTGCGGCTAGGAGGAAAGGAGGACGTGTACAAGGCCACTCGTTACTGCCAAGGCTCCAAGTCCTCTTCTAGCTTCCTAAGGTCCCCCCCCCCCCCCCCCCCAACCCCCATTTACCGCGCAGGCAGCTCTTATGGAGGAATTCTCAGGAAGGAGGAAAAGCTCTTTTACTAGGTGGCTTCTTAGACCTCCCATGCCAAGAGGCAGTGAAAGCTGCATCTCCCCGTTCCCCCCAGCTCATGCCTAGGCAGGGTGGACAACTCCCAAGGAGAGGAGGAGGGCATCCTGCAAATCTCCTATCAACTCAAGCAATCTGAATCCCCGGACAGAGTCTGCAAACCCATCCCAACTGGGTCATATCCCATTGCCCTGCTTAAACTATCTGTAGCATCCTTCAATAGACATGTTCAAAGCTTAAG
>NW_025391151.1:0-3162 GCF_016433145.1 Gracilinanus agilis | reverse complement strand
GTGAGGAAGAGTGAAGGAGGGAAGGAAAATGAGGGGGAAAGAGAAGTAGAGAGAGAAAGAGAAAGTTGATTAGAAAGGAGAGCAGATAGAGATTGGAAAGAAAGGTCGAGCTCTGGGAGAAATGGAGAGTGGGAGGGAGGCAGGCGAGAAGGAAAACGTGTGTGGAAGGTATTCGAGGTTGCCAGCATTCTGGGCACTCTGCGATTACCAACAAGTTTACCTTTTTGAGCCTTGGTTTCTCCAGAAGGCTGTTATATGCTGGCTCTCTATAGCCTGCGGGGATCCCTACATTGTTTCTCAACCCTCTTTCCTCCCCTAAGCAGGGTATTGGATTTGTCCGCTTTGTGGAAGACTGATTTGGGCGTCGTCCAATCAGGATCTTTGTTTCGCTTTGCTATGTAGGCACTTCCTTTTTTTCAGAGAAAAATGGAGTCTCTTTGTTCCAACTTCTGAAGTAAATCTTTCTGCTCTTTACAAAACGATTTTACATTTTTCACTAGCCATCATTTGTGAGACTATCTCTGAGCCCCGCTGCCTATTTTGCTCTTTTCCTCAGCATTACGTACTTGATTTTGAAAACCCCGCCTTTTTTTACTTGAACCTTATATTGGCTTTTCACCTAATTTTTTTTCACTGATTCCTCATGCAAATTATGCTGGAAATCCCTTTTGCACTATTGAAAAATGTCTGTGGATAGATTTGTTTTTGCTGCATAATGAAGATCTTTGGTGACGGTGATCATACTCTGTGGGAGGCCAATGTTGTTTAAAGCAACCCGCTATTTGAGCTTATTTTCAGTATTTTCTTTATCCAAGGAGAAGCTCGTGATTTCTTTGCTTTTGCATATCATTTATGTGGGACTGGCGTTCCCCTCTAACAGTGGAAATACAGTACAAGGGGTACTTTATTAGACTCTCTGGTAACCTGGGAAAGAGAAAAAATAGGGTGAGAGGGGGAGAAAATGAGTGGTAAAGAAGTGAATGAAAGTATAAGAAAAAAGCAAAGAAAGGGAGAAGGGGGAAAGGAGAAAGGGAAGAATGAAAGGCTGCAAAGAGGAGAGCGAGAGAAGGGGAGACAGGAAAAAGGGAGGGAAAGAGAGAGAGGAAAGGCCAAAAAAAGTAAAAAATGGAGAGAGACATAAAGAGAGAAATAGAGGGAAGAGATAGAAGAAGAAGGGGAGAGGTTGAGAGAGAGGAAAAGGGAGAGTCAGAAGGGGATGGAGGCAAAGAGAGGAAAGGGTGAAGTGGAAGTGGAGAAGTCAGAAGGGTACAAAAACTAGGGGAAGAGGAAGGACAGAGAAGAAGGGGAGACAAGAGTGAGAGAGAAAGAGGGAAGTGGTAGAGAGAGGGGGTGGAGGAAAGGGGAGAAGAAGGAGGGGGAGGAGACAAGGAAAGGAATGAGAGAAAAAGGGAGGGAGACTAATGGAAGCATGGAAACAATGAAGGGAAAGAGTTAAAGATGGAAAGAGAGCGAGAAGGAGAGAGACATTTAGACAGAGAAAGATGGAGAGATAAAGAGGGAGAGGGAAAAACAAAGATGAAGAAGAGAGACTGAGAGAAGGAGGCAGAAAGTCAGGAGACAAAGGTGAGACAGGGAGAGAAAGGAAGACAGATGGGTACAGAGCTGAGATAGTGAGGTGGAGAGATAACTACATTGACAGGGACAGAGATGGAGTGAGATAAAGAGACAGATAGAGGGAGAGAGAGAGACTGGGACAGAGAGACCTAGAGATGCAGAAAGATGAAGAGACTGAGGGAGAGCCTGAGATGGAGACAGAAAAGCTAGAGGAATAGAGAAAAACAAGGAGAATGACAGAGGGAGAAAGAGATAAAGGGATAGGGAGAGAAAAATAGAGATACAGGGAATGAGAGAAAGAGAGAGTCAGGAGAAGGAAAAACAATGGTGAAGGAGAGATATAGAAAGATAGAGGCAGCGAATAGGAGAAAAAGAATGACAAAAGTGTTGCTATTGGGATAGAAAAAGGAAGAAAGAGACAGAGAAATAGGGCCAGAGACAGAGATAGAGAGAAAAAGTGATGGTGATAGAAATGGAGGAAATGGAAGTGGAGGGAAAGAGAGACAGAAATGAGGAGATAGTGAATGAGAGAAAGGAAGAAAAGGGAAGAGAGACAGAGAGTGAAGGAGACAGATGAAGGAAATGAGAAGGAGACAAAGATGCAGATTTCTAGTCTAAGAGGGAGAGAGATAGAGAAAGGGAGACAAGGATCAGGGGAGAGGGAGGACGGGAGGGAGAACCAGGTAGAGAGACACAGACAGGCAGATGAAAGAGAGAAATAGAGACAGGGATATAGGAAGAGCCAGAAGGGATAGAGAGACAAGGAGACAGAAAGAGATAGAGAGATGGGTACAGAGAGGGAAAAGGGAGGTGGAGAAATACATTGATTGGGGGAGAGAGAACCTGAAGAACAGGGGGAGACAGAGAAAGAGAGGGAGAGGAAGAGACAGCAACAGACACAGAAATGGATAGAGACTTATACACACTGGGACAGAAAGAGAGATATAGGGAAATAGTAGGAGATAAAGAGAGGGAGATACAGGCAGAGAGGCTGAGACAAATATATCTAGATGGGAAAGGGAGAGAGAGAGCCAGAGATAGAGAAACAAGGAGAAAAACAATTGCTTGAACACATGGCTTGAGGTGGACATGGTTGGGGATGTAGACTCGAAAGTACCACACCAATGCAACTATCAACAATTTGGAAATAGGTCTTGATCAATGACACAAGTTTAAACCAGTAGAAATGCATATCGGCCATGGGAGGGGGGGGTGAAGGGGAAAGTAAGAGCATAAATCATGTATCCATGTTAACTTTTAAAAAATAAATGTTAAAAAAAGGCAAGGAGTAAGAGAAAGAAGGGGTAGAGAGAGAAAGGAGAGAAGAGAATGACAGAAAGAAGAGTGACAGGGAAGGAAAGACAAAAGGAAAAGAGAGAGGGGATGAGAGTGAGAAAGGGAAAGAGATAGCAAGAAGTTCTCCGGGAGGTAAGGACAGAGAAAGAAGAGGTAGAGAGAGGGAAAGTGAAAAAAGGTTTAGAGGGGAGGAGGAGAGAGAAAGACAAGAGAAATAAGGAGGAGAGAAAGGGAAGGAGTGGAGAGAGAGGGAAAGGGACAACAAATGATTGGGAGAGAGGAGGGATAGAG
>NW_025391150.1:0-8137 GCF_016433145.1 Gracilinanus agilis | reverse complement strand
TTTCAATTCCAGATGTTAGGAGCTCTTGGGCCCCTCAGTAGAGGCAAGCAGGAGAAATGCTCTGCATTGGAGAGAATGGCCCCTGACAGGAGAAAACCAAACTCTGGTCTGGCTGGCTTGACCCCCTTGGAATTGCCTTTGCCTTCCAGCGTGTTAGTCTAGCCAGAGGCCAAGATACCCTGGCCTCCAGTCTTAATAGTAGTTACTGGGGGCCTTTTGAGGTAGTGGAGATAGTGCTTAGAGTGGGCTAAGGCCCCTTAGGAAAGGACACTAGAGCTCAGTGTCCATCAGTGACATCACCTGTAACAGAGCTTGTCCCTGGCTGCATGAGGCTACACTAAACCAGATATGGGAGAGCAATGCTAATGCCCTGGCATAGGTGGAGCAGAGCTAGGTCCTAGCAGTGGGATTACCTATGGCAGCAGTCTTGCCTGGTAACTGTAGCCCAGAAACACTCTGACTCTAGTACAGGAGGGCAGTGCTAGTGCCCAGTACAGGGGGCTAGAGTAGGTTCCAGCAGCAACAAGGAATAGTGTGAGCAATAACAGTGGGCCAAAAGTCAGGGAAGCCTTAGAAGCAATATGTAAGGACACAGGCAGCAATCAACCTGAATTGAATTCAGGTCTGTTCACTAGGTTCATTGTTCTTTTATTGCCCTGTGCCTTGCTATTTAGTTCAACTAGTAAGTATTAGAGAAATCCTATGACAATTTCCCATATGAAACCTGGTAATTATATTGAGCCCTTTGTTTTTATAAAGACATTTCACTGTATTTTGAATTGAGAACTATTGGAGTAAAAATTGTTCATTTGGGATGGGTAGAAAGATGAAAAATAGCTAGTTTCAAGTTTATAATGGGAAGGACCTGGTAAGAGGTTATACCAAATCCATCAGCCTGGCTCCTACCTATCCTAACAGTTCCCAGGAATGGAGGTATCTTTATCTATGCATTTTTCCAGGGACAAGTCTGAGCTGGGTAGAACCATTCAGAGGAATATTATCAACACTGATGACAGTATAAATAACCACATCTGTTAACATCTTCTAATCAACAGTATCAAAGTCTACTGAAAGGGTCTTTGTGCCAGAAATACTAACTCTGATCGAGATCTGATTTGTGTCCCAGTTCTGATCCAGTTTGGAATCTAGTGCCTGAAATACACATGGAGTTAGAAAGTTACCACATTAGATATTTTATATTCTATAAGTAGGATTTAAATTAGTGATAGAGTGAGAAATTGGCTAGCGTTCATCTAGCTGAATAGAAAGGTTAAGAGGAGTCTAAATAATTTTTACATTTAGTTTTTTAAATTTGTCTGAATTAGCATCTAAATAGATATTATGTAAATTTCATTGTATATATTTGGATTATATAGTTCTCTTTCTTTGCACTTCCCATTTGATGAAATTTCTAAACAGCGATTTGCTGGAGGGGGAAAGCTAACCAAAAACAGCATGGGACAAATTGAATTACAAACCTGGTGTGGTCCTTTAACTCAATTATCTCTAATTCATGTTGTTTCAGTCATCCTGGGTGGTAGCTATTCTGCATGAATGATCACAAATTTTTTTTCAGTGCAAGAATTTGCCCTGATTACTAGGTCTAAGGATTTGTAGGAAGGTATTTCTAACATTTGAATGGGATGGTTAGTTTATTTGGCATATATGTATGTTTGGGGAAGTGAAATCTTTGTATTGTAAGGATTGTAAGACTCAGAATTTCTTTTAAATGGATCACCATCTTAATATTTGAAAGTTAGCTCAGTTCAACAAGCATTCATTATTAAGTGCCTGCTGTGGAGGGCAGGCAAGTGGCTCAGTTGATTTAGAACCAGATCTAGACATAGAAGGTTGTAGGTTCAAATCTGGTCTCAGAGATATGTTACCTGGGCAGATCACTTGACCTCCATTGCCTAACCCTTAATGTTCTTCTGACTTGGAAGCAATACACAGTATTGATTCCAAGATAGAAGATAAAGGTTTGTTTTTTTGTTTTTGTTTTTGATTTTTGTTTTCTGTTTTTAAGTGCCTTCTGTGTCTAAGGCATTGTCCTAGAAGATGGAAATGCTAAGACAAAAAAAAAGCCGAATAGTTCCTATCTACATTAAATTTGATTTCTGATGGGGAGGAAGATTATGATGTGTACAATAGATCTTATCTTTTCTGGTTACTTTGGCTTATTTCTTGACTCTGCCTCCTTCAGACCATCCTGAATACTTTACAAACTAACTTTCCCCTTGTTTAAAGTCAGATTAGGGAGTCATAGATTTTTAAAGTTAGATGAGATCTTAGAGGCCATCAGATATTTTCCCCTTATTTTCCAGGTGAGGAAACTAAAACCTATTCATTCAGTAAACATTATTAAGTGCCTAGTAGGTACTATGCCAAATGCTGGAGACATAAGAAGCAAAAGACCCATTTATCTCAAGTATACACCTTTTGCTCCAGTATGACTGGACTGTACATTTTCTTTCTTGTTTCATTTTCTGCTTATCTTTTTTTATTTTAAAACTTTCTGTCTTAATAACATCTTTAAGACAAAAGAGCAAGGCTGGGCAAACAGGGTTAAATGCCTTGCCCAGGGTTACACAGCTAGACCAGATTTGATCCTTGGTCCTCACGACTCCATACCTGGAGCTCTAATCCACTGTGCCACTTAGCTGCCCTTGTTTATTCAAATACTTTCCATTCTTTGGGACCAACCTTTGTACCTCAGATTCTAGACTATGCCATTTTTTTCTTTTTCTAAATTTCCATTTCATTTACAGTGAGATTTTGGTCCTTAATTATCCTCTAATCATTTCATGTGTGTTAATTTCATCTTATTAGCAAGATTGTGCACTTGGAAAACAGAAGGACTTTGCCATAAATGCTTTTTAATCTCCCTAGCATAGTCTTAGGTACATGATAGACACTAGATTTATAATTACCTATTATTTGAATCAGATTTTAAAATCGTTTTGGGTGATAATATTTTGATGTATTATTCATCTCTTATATAGATTTTTTTCACCTCTGTAGCCATAAGTAAGGATTAGTTGGGTCTCCAAGGAAAAAATGGAGCTACATTTCATCATCTTGATGAAGAGATAATGCTGTATAAAGTGATTAATTCAAAGAAATGTTCCCTCTGGCAAGCTATCCAAACTGGCTTTCAGCCTCAAATTATCAAAGCAAGTTTTCAGAGTAGCCCAGAGCAGAATAGGTATTAAGTAGCAAGAAGTTCAAGGCTTCTGTTCCTCGGTCTGCTAGAGCTCTTGGCCCAGCCCTTTGGCATAGATAGTACAAAAAAGGCATATTCTTTGATCTCTTCCTTCCTGAATGCTTTCCTGAATTGAGACACTAAGAAGGAGCAGATAAATGAAATTATGTCAGCATCTTGTAATTATTTACCATGAAAAACCAAGAGTATATGTAACATCATCAGATCAGTATATAAGTATGCTAAAATGAGGAAAGTTAGCACCTCAACTTTCACTTATTACTGTTTCTTGAAGTTGGGAGTTGTGTGAATGGGAAGAAAAGAGAAGGAAAGGAGTAATACTATTCTTCTTTTGTTCATTTAGTTTCAATTCCTCTTTTTTGACTGGATTCAATCTTTGTATGTTAATTTTGCTATATTCTGCCCACCTCTGCTCCTGTCATCTCTTCATCTATCCTCTAATCTTTTTTATTCTCCTACTCTCTTATCTTTTTCACTCTGTCAGTTTCTCTGTGTCTCTTAGTCTCTTTTTGTCTCTATGTGTCTTTATCTCAGTCTTTCTGTCCTTCTCTGTGACTCTGTTTCTCTGTGACTCTGTCTCTGTCTGTCTTTCATTTTTCTGTCCTCTCCTCAAACTCTCCATTTCTCCATCCCTCCCTACTCCAAGATCAAGAAGTGAATCTTGGAAGTTAGAATCAGAAGGGATCCTAGAAGTCACCTGATTGAACACCTTCATTTAAAGGTGAGGAAATTAAAGCCTAGAGGTTGTGACTTCCCCCAAAAGCTATAGTTTAAATAAGGCCTTCTTGAATTCAGATTGAATACTTTTGCCATTAAACCATGATGGGAAGAATGGGAAAGGCATTATGTCTGATGTAAAAATAAGAATATTAGAATAAGAATTCAGGAACTGGGATCTGAATCCCAGCTTGGAAACTTAACTGCTTGTGTGACTTTGGGTCATGTCACAACCTCCTTTGGCCATCATTTCTTCATGTATAAAATGAAGAAGGTTAGGCTAGATTATTATGATTATTTTAGACCTTAGTCCCTTCTACCTCTAATCTATAATGTTATACTCTCCCCCCTTTTTTCCTGCCACTCTGTTTTGCTGAACTATGCATAGTATTATGTTCATGATTTGGAATATTTTGTTCATATTTCAGTATGGCTCATTTAGTATTGCTAATGAGACCACAATTTAGAGTTTTCCATTGTTTGTACTCTTAAATATAATCATGTATTCATGTTTGTAGTATTGAATCAAGTCATAGAAAAAGAAAACCAAAAAAAAAAGATTAAAGTTTAGTCTTTGCTACTCTCACAGTTGATTTTAAGACACATCTGTATAAAGATGAGGAACATAAGACGTGAAATTCATTAACTACTCCCTACCGTTATCTTCATTTATTCAGATTTCTGTATTCCTTCTCTCCCAGTTCCTTCAGGTCTCTAAAGAGTCTTTCTTATTCTGGCTCTTATCCCTTACTGCTTTGTACTTACTCCAATAAGATTCCATCATGCTCCTTTCCATTTTTAACCCCTTTTTCCTTTCCCCATTGACTTTTTTTTTTTTGCCTTCAAATAAATCAGCCACTTCCCTTCCCACTAAAAAACAAAGTGAAAAAAAAGAGGACCCAACTTCTTCCTCTCAAAAAACAAAACAATAGCCCCCCCACCCCACCAAATCCTGTATTACCTAAAACAAAAAACTTTACTGTATGTAGACCCTACCTCCTTTTCTGAGTCTTATTTCTCTAGTACTCTATAACTTTTGATTATTCTGTTTCTTTTCTTTTCTTTTCTTTTCTTTTCTTTTCTTTTCTTTTCTTTTCTTTTCTTTTNTTCTTTTCTTTTCTTTTCTTTTCTTTTCTTTTCTTTTCTTTTCTTTTCTTTTCTTTTTTGTTTCTTTTCTTTTAAAAGCAAATTCAGTTAGACTTTGGACTTCAGTATTCCACTGTTAGTGACCTATGTGAGATCAAATCTAATGATATTTTGTGAGTTGCCACTTTTCTTGGTCATTGGACTCTAAGACTATTGAGCATACTTTTTTTCTTGAAATTTTTATCCCTTGACATCTGTGACATTGAATCCTTGTATTTTCTGTCTCTCTTTTTCTGATTCCTTTCATATCATTAAATTAGGTGTCCTCCTAATTATCAGTTCTAGGTTTTTTCTTTTTAATGATGAGTATAATTCCTAGAAAAACTTATTCATTCCTGCTTTCATATAATGATTTATGTACAATTCACAAACCTGCTTCTCCAGACTCACCTTCCCTCTGTGGGCATGTTTCCTGTTAATAGGACATCTTCACCTGGCTACTATATTGGTTCAGTGCCACCCAACATATTGAATGCAGTTCATTGTTTTGTCAATCAAATCAGTCAAGTGAGTGAACGTATTTGTTATACCTCATTGATAGAAATGTAAAGGCCTTTGTGAAAGTTTTTTTTTCTTTTTCTGAAGGTCAGAGAGGAAGAGAAATGAATAGAAATTTGAGAAACTAAATATATATGGTAATCATATTTTATCATCTTTCCCCACTTTTTTCTACTAGACTTATGATTTTCTCCATGTACCAAATTAGACAAACAAATTCTCTGTAACTTATAGTCTGAGTGGATTTACCTGGACCTTTGAGAGATTAAGTAACATACTCATGGTTACTTGGCTAATATATTTCACAAACAGGACTTGAACTCCTTACTCTAATGACACACTTATTCTAACACTTTATAGATTGAAAATTCTCTTCTTAAAGGGGCATACAAGTTATATATTTGCTTGGTTTTCTCATAAAATCTCCTATTTGGTATGTTAAGTTTAGAAGTATATTTTATTCAGATGATAATCACAAATTTATTTATTAAATGTCCTTTTGAATGCTTTTAACTTTTGTTAGCAGTGGAGGTATAACTTTGAGGAATCTGGCATGTTTTAATTTTTAATCTAATTATGAGAGTTTGGTAAGTACTAGTGAGTAAAAGAAATCATCATAATAGTAAATCAAAGAAATCTATGGTATTTTCTGGACATAACGCTGTGTCAAACATATGGAAAGTTCTCCTTTTTAGAAAAGGAATTGAGGAAACAAAAAAGGCTGGGAAATACCCTAAATTCATTGATTACAACTTTTACCACATGGAACACTTTTTCTAATCATTCCCAATTGGAAATGCATATTTCATTTTGACAACAAATTGTGGGTTTTTTTCCCTCAGAAGAATTTGTAACATATAAATGTTTCCATATGCTAAAAGTTGATTTATGCTATTGTGTTGAGGGAAAAGAAAGAAAAATGTAGTTTATTGGTTACTTTGTGCATAAACAATAATACAGTATATACAGATTAAATAATGATATTCTACTACAGAATTAATTATCTTTTAAGCTCATAGGCCTTACCTCACTGCCAAGGCTAGATGGGTAATTTTATCATTAAACATTTGAACAGTAGGAATTTAGCTATAATTTATGTCAAATCTGTAATGTACAACTACAACTAAGATATAATTTAGTATTCTGAATTAAAATTAATTTAAAATTTTATTTTCTACTCCCTTATTTCCATTTATGTAAATTCAGCCTCCGATCCTCTTCTACTCATCTTTCTTTCCCCTAATACTCTATTCCAATTCATTTCAGACTTTCCACCAGCCTTTAATAAATTTTCATTTAAATTTCTTCCATTTTTACTCCTTACATCTTCTGGAATTCACTGAAACATGGGTCCTTCTTAATGACAATGCTTCCTTGGATACCTTTTCCAGTCCTACCTATATTTTCTTTCATAACTTCCCTTATCCCAACTGTCCTTTTTTTTTTTTATCATGACTTTCAGGTAATCCAATAGTTCTTAGCTGTCTCTCCTATATCTATTTTCCAGGTCAGTTGTTTTTTTCGATGAGATATTTCATATTTTTTCTTTTAAAACTATTATTTCTTGGGGTTAAGATGGCGGCAGAGTAAGAAGCAGCTCTTAACCTCTCCTGACCGAAACACACAAAACTCCTCAAGGGGACATAAAAACAAGTCCAGACGAACGGAGGAACCCCACAACAGGGCACAGCTTGGAAGGTACGTGGAATCGAAGCATCTCCATGCTATAAAGGGGTGAAACAGCTCTCACTAAATCGTGGGCTGAGCAACCACCCCACCCCCACCCCCTCCACACACAACACCTATAGCTCTGAGGCCAGCTAGGAAGAGGTGGAGCAAGTTTGGGGCACCCATTGAGTCATTGGCGGCTCCAGGGCCTGTTCCTGAGAGCAGCGGGATTTGGGACCCCAGGAAGCTAGCGAGCGCACGCGGAATTTGAGCACGGGAGCAGGACGCCGGGAGCAGACACAGGGCGTAGAGCGCGGGCTGAGAGCACAGGCACAGGTGGAGGCGTGGGTGGAGGCAGACACAGCCACTAGCTAAAGCTCTGAAACCCTGAGTGGGGAACCAGTGCAGACGGGCATATGACTGTGGAAGCAGTGCCCTGAGACTTGTAAAGGAACCTCCAGCAGAGGATCAAGCAAGGGGGTCCACCAGGGGGCTTGACCTTGGAAAAAACCAGAACTCAGACCTCAGGAGCCAAAACACCGCGGACAAACTCTGAGCGCAAGGATAAACCTGAGAAGCTGCTGGGCTAACAATGGCTACCCAGTCTCAGGAAGCTCAGAAGAGAAAGATTAACAACAAGAAAAAGAAGTCTTTAACACTCGACAACTTTTACACAGAGAAAATCCAGACAACCGAGCAAACAGAGGAGGAGAACAAACAAGCATCTGGACCCTCCTCAAACAAGGAAAACTCCTCATAAGCTATGGAAGAGTTCAAAACTGATATTTTGAGGAAAATGGAAGAGATCTGGCAAGAAAATAACAGTTTAAAAGGTAGAATCTTGCAATTGGAAAGTGAGGCTCAGAAACCAAATGAACTGATAAG
>NW_025391149.1:591-12609 GCF_016433145.1 Gracilinanus agilis | reverse complement strand
AATAATAGAGGTGATAATGGGCATCCTTGTTTCACTCCTGATCTTATTGGGAAGGCTTCTAATTTATCCCCATTGCATATGATGCTTGTTGATGGTTTTAGGTATATACTGTTTATTATTTTTAGGAAAGGCCCTTCTATTCCTATATTTTCCAGAGTTTTCAATAGGAATGGCTGCTGTATTTTGTCAAAGGCTTTTTCAGCATCTATTGAGATAATCATGTGATTTTTATTTGTTAGACTGTTGATATGGTCAATAATGTGGGTGGTTTTCCTAATGTTGAACCATCCTTGCATTCCTGGTATAAATCCCACCTGATCATGGTGGATGATCCTCTTGATCACTTGCTGGAGTCTCTTTGCTGGTATTCTATTTAAGATTTTTGCATCTATGTTCATTAGGGAGATTGGTCTGTAGTTTTCTTTCTCTGTTTTTGATCTACTTGGCTTTGGAATCAGTATCATATTCGTGTCACAGAAGGAATTTGGTAGGACTCCTTCTTTGCTTATTATATCAAATAATTTGTGTAGTATTGGGATTAGTCGTTCTTTGAATGTCTGATAGAATTCACTTGAGAATACATCAGGCCCCGGCGATTTTTTCTCAGGGAGTTCTTTGATGGCTTGTTCAATTTCTTTTTCTGATATGGGATTATTTAGGCACTCTATTTCTTCTGCTGTTAATCTAGGCAATTGATATTTTTTGTAAATATTCATCCATATTTCCTAGATTGATATATTTATTGCCACATAATTGGGTAAAATAGTTTTTAATGATTGCCTTAATTTCCCCTTCATTAGATGTGAGGTCTCCCTTTTCATCTTTGATACAGTCAATTTGGTTTTCTTCTTTCCTTTTTTTATTAGATTGACCAGTACTTTGTCTATTTTATCTGTTTTTTTCAAAATACCAGCTTCTAGTCTTATTTATTAATTCAATAGTTCTTTTACTTTCGATTTTATTAATTTCTCCCTTGATTTTTAGTATTTCTAATTTAGTTTTCATCTGGGGATTTTTAATTTGCTTGCTTTCTAATTTTTTGAGTTGCATGCCCAATTCATTAATCTCTGCCCTCCTTAATTTGTTAATATATGCACTCAAGTATATAAATTTCCCCCTGAGTACTGCCTTGGCTATATCCCACAGAGTTTGGTAGGATGTCTCATCATTGTCATTCTCTTTAATGAAATTGTTGATTGTTTCTATGATTTCTTCTTTGACTAGCTGGTTTTGCAGAATCATATTATTTAATTTCCAATTAGTTTTTGATTTGCCTGTCCAGGTGCCCTTACTAATTATTATTTTTATTGCATTATGATCTGATAAGGTTACATTTATTATTTTTACTCTTTTGCATTTGTTTGCAATGTTTCTATGCCCTATTACATGGTCAATCTTTGTGAATGTACCATGTGCAGCTGAAAAGAAAGTGAAATCCTTTTTGTTCCTATTTATTTTTCTCCACATATCTATTAAATTTAATTTTTCTAGGACTTCATTCACCTCTCTTACCTCTTTCTTATTTATTTTTTGGTTTGATTTATCTAGGTCTGAAAGAGGAATATTTAGATCTCCCACTAGTATGGTTTTACTATCTATTTCCTTCTTGAGCTCTACCAGTTTCTCCTTTATGAATTTTGATGCTATGCCATTTAGTGCAATGTTATTTCCTCATTTTCTATACTGCCTTTTATCAGGATGTAATTTACTTCCCTGTCTTTTTTAATCATGTCTATTTTTACTTTGGCTTTGTTAGAAATCATCATTGCCACTCCTTCCTTTTTTTCTCATTTGAAGCCCAAAAGATTTTGCTGAAGCCATTTACTTTAAACTTGTGTATGTTCACCTGCCTCATATGTGTTTCTTGTAGACAACATATGGTAGGATTTTAGTTTCTAATCCACTCTGCTATTTGCTTCTGTTTAATGGGTGAGTTCATCCCATTCATGTTCAGAGTTATAATTATCAGTTGTGTATTCTCCAACATTTTGGTGTCCTCCCCTAGTTCTACTGCTTCTTCTTACACTATTTCCTTTTAAACCAGTGGTTTGCTTTAAGCCAGTAACCCTTGTCCCGTCCCTTGATTTACTTCCCTTTTTATCCCCCCCCCCCTTATTATTCTCCTCTTTTTATTTTTAAGGCCTAATGAATTCCCTCCCCCTTCTTTTCCCCTCCCTTTTTTGACCTCCCCACTCCACTGCTCTCCTTGCTTTATCCCTTCTGACTTTCTCTGTAGGGTTAGATAGAGTTTTATATCCCAATGGATATAGCTGCTCTTCCCTCTCAGGGTTAATTCCACTGAGAGTAAGGTTTAAATATTACCTGTTAATGCTCTCTTCCTCTCCTTCTTATAATAGTATTCATCCCTTCCCCTTCCCATGCCCTCTTTGTGTTTAATAGAATATCCTATTTTTCTTATTCCTTCAAGATTCTCTTGGTGTCCTCTCCTATTCACCACCCTCTTTCCCACCCACCAATATCATCTTAGACCATTTAGTATTCCAACCTCTCCCTATGAATAATTCTTCTAATTATTATAATAGTGAATACTATAATGGTGAACAGAGTTCACTACAGAGAATTATACATAACATTTCTCTACATAGGAATACCAATAATTAGATCTTATTGAAGTCCTTAAAGAGGCAAATTTAAAAAAAAATATGAGTTTTCTTACTTTCTCTTCTGTTTCTTATTTACCTTTTCATGTTTCTCTTGATTTTTATGGTTGGATATCAAACTTTCCATTTAGTCCTGGTCTTTTCTGTGCAAATGGTTGGAAATGTTCTATCTTGTTGAATGCCCAAACTTTCCCCTGAAAGTATATAGTCAGTTTTGATGTGTATTTGATCCTTGCTTATACATCCAGTTCTCTTGCCTTTCTGAATATCATATTCCAAACCTCGGGATCTTTTAGTGTGGAGGCTGCCAGATGCTGTGTGATCCTGATTGGTGCTCCTTGATATCTGAATTGTCTCTTTCTGGCTTCCTGTAAAATTTTTTCTTTTACTTGCAAGGTCTTGAATTTGGCTATTATATTCTTGGGGGTTGTCTTTTCAGGGTCTAGTGTAGAGGGTGATCTATGGATCCTTTCAATGTCTATATTGCCCTCTTGTTGTAGAACTTCAGGGCAATTTTGATGAATAATTTCTTTTAGTATGGAGTCCAGATTTCTATTAATTTCTGATTTTTCAGGAAGACCAATGATTTTCAGATTGTCTCTTCTAGAACTGTTTTCTTGATCTGTCACTTTCTCATTGAGATATTTCATGTTTCCTTCTATTTTTATCAGTCTTTTGACTTTGTTTTATTTGTTCTTGCTGTCTTGATAGATCATTGGCTTATACTTGCCCAATTCCTGTCTTTAGAGACTGGTTTTCTGCTATAAGCTTTTGATTTTCCTTTTCAATTTGGTCTGACCTGTTTTCTAGCCTTTTGATTTTGGTCTCCAATTTGCTTTTTAATTCTTTTGATTTGAGGGCATCTTTTTCTAATTGCTTAATTCTAGCCTTTAGAGACTGGTTTTCCTTTTCAATCTGGTCATTTCTGGTCTTTGATTTACTTGCCTCACTTACCAATTGTGAAATTCTGCCTTTTAAATTGTTATTTTCTCGCCAGATCTCTTCCATCTTTCTTATGATCTCAGATTTGAACTCTTCAAGACCTTGTGACCCGTTTTCATTGTTTTGGGAAGGTTTGGATATGGTTACTTGTTTGTTCTCCTCTGCTGTTTGCTCTGTTGTCTGGATTTTTTCTGTGTAGAAATTGTTGAATGTTAAAGGTTTTTTCTTCTTCATCTTTCTCTTCTGGTTTTCCTGATGATTCTGGCTTGCCATTGTAAGCTGGGTGCCCTCTCAGCTTTATGCTCGCACCCAGGATCTGTCTGCACTCTTTAGGCTCCTGAGGTCTCAAGTCTAGTTGTTCTGGGTCAAACCTCCTAGTGGTCTCCTTGCTCATTCTTCTGCCTGAAGCTCCTTTAACAGTCTCAGAGAGCTGCTTCTGCAGTCAAGCACCTCTCTGCAGTGGGTCCCCACTCTAGGTCCGCTCCTGCACTCAGAATCAGCCCCTTCGTCACCCGCGCCTATGTCAGCTCCTTCGCCTGACCCTGGGCTCAGGGTCTGTGTTCAGAGTCCGTGAATTCTTTAGCCTCTTGGGGGGTCTTAAGTCTTTCTGCTCTCAGGAACAAGCCCTGGTGAGCTGCTAGCGACTTAATGGGTGCCCTAAGCTTGTTCTGACTCTTGTGCGCTGGCTTTGGCATTGTAGGTGGTGTGGGGTGGGGGAGGGAGTTGCTCCACTCGTGTTTTCGTGAGAGCTGTTTCGCCCTTTTATAACATGGAAATGCCCTGATTTCACGTGCCTTTGATGCTACGCCCTGTTGTGGGGTCCCTTCTTTCCTCTGGATTAGTTTTTATGTCTTCTTGAGGAGTCCTATATGCGTAGGTTAGGAGAGGTCAAGCAGCTGCTTTTTACTCTGCTGCCATCTTAACCCAGCTCCTCCTAAGCCTCATCCTTCATTTTTGAAGAGGATTGATGACATCAAAGAATGACATATTGAGATGTTGAATTGATTTTAAGTGAGGCAAAAAAAGACTCACTCTTTTTTGCAATTATCAAAGTCCAGTTGCAAGATCAAAGATAAGATGATCAAAGATGGCTTAGGATACAGTGGATGATTTTGGTATCTTCTATGACTGACTAAGCTCAAAGTTAACACTTCATTGCATTGGAACAAGTTGTTCCCATCCACTCATCCCACTGAGAGAAGTCTTTACATGCTTGAGGTAGATTCTTTCCTTACTCATTGATGGATCTAAGGACTGTTGGTTACCCTCAATTTGATTTATTCCATCTGCTGAGACAGTTTTACCAGGATGTGACTGCTTCTCAGAGCTACAGGTGAGAATTGGATAAGAGGTGGATACTGAAGGTGGATAAGTAGCCTGGAAATGCATTTGCCCTCACACCACAGGTGCTAGTCCATACATTTGCAGGTCTTCCTATCTACTCTGCAAATGAGTTTTCTTTTATGTATTTTCTCCCTTAACTAGTAGGCGAGTTCTCTAAGAGTTGAGACCATTTTGTTTTTCTCTTTATGTCTTCAGTGCTTAGCAAAAGATTTGTCATATAGTCAAGTTAGAAAAAATGCTTTTAAAATTTATTCATTTACCCTTTTATTCTGAAGATTTGATTCCTAAATAAAATTTCCTGTGGGGCAAGGGAAGGTAACAAGTATTTATTAAACATCTGCTATCTGTTGCAAGCAATAAACTTAAAACTCTTCCTTAAATATTCTTTATTTTTAAAAAGGCATATAGAAGTGTTCTAAATATAAAAAGGTCTATAAATGTCAATCAACCAAAAATGGAGTAGATCTGGGGAAAAGTAAATAATTAATGGTTAGAAAGTTATAGAATTATTAAAAAGATGATTTTTTGTTTGATTTTGTTGTTGATATGAAATTGATTTCAGAGAATCTCTTCTATTTTTATCTACAATAATTACTCTTCAAGGGGGAATGTAAGGATGGGATTTGTGCAAGGGGGATGGGACCAAAGGAGCCAGAGAAGGCAGTTGCTGACAGTTGCTGACAGTTGCTAACAGTTGAGAAGAGAGAGGATTTGGGGATTTGACTTGGAAGAAGAGAGGAGAGGTCTTTGGTGCGAAGGACTGGGATGAGAGAGGAGGCGGACAACCCAACTGGGATCCATTCTTGAGGGCTTCCTGAGGATCTTTCTTTTGGAAATTGAAACCCTGATTCCCTGATCAAAGCCATTCCATCACACCTCACTCATCAAGATTTCAACCATCAAGACAGATAAGTTTTTGGACTCCATTTTGGGAGCAATCTCTTAGTCTCCTTCACCCATTACATAACCTTGCTGAGAGACTCCTTTCAGTCAAAACTTACAATTATAGAAAAAAGATAGAAACAGAAAAATAGAAATAGAAGAAGGGCAAGGGGAGAAGCTTAGTAGTGGGAACCCCTAAGGTTCCCACTTAAGTGATGGACCCCATAGGAATAGAAAAGAGGGCCCCCCAAAATCCCTCTGCCCTTCACCCCTTTCCCCAATCCCTGATTTGTGAATAATAAAAAAAATTGAATAGTTAGATAGTGCTCCAGAGTGCCTGAGAGACAACAAGGGACAGGGGAACCATGGCTTGGTCTGGCTGCCTCCTACTTGAAGCCAGACCATCGCCTGTGAAATTAACTGACTTGGGGGAGATTCGTGTGAACCCTGACCTTATTCAGGATCAAATTGGGGTACCATGTACCTCCTCTTATTGGGAAGCTTTGCTCCCAACTCCTGTGGGGCAGCACAACCATCCAGGTCACCCAGGTTCGAGGTGACACCCTCTTAAAGTCTCCCAGTGTATATTTGGCCTCAGGGGAGTGCTGGAAGAGAGACTCACCACATAAACTTTCTCTTCCTCCCTTCTATCAAACATCAGTTACTAGCCCTTTTTCGTTGTTACAGGAAGAAATAATATTTTATTAGGTATTTGGGAATGTGACAAAACATGCTGTAGCATATTTTCCAGAAAGGAAAAGCTTAAAAGTAGTGGTCAATTTATAATTAAAGTTATAGGCTAGAAAGTCTGCTACCTTGTTTCATATTGTCCTAAGGATTCTACTGAGATGGTTAGGTGGCATATTGGAGTCTGAAATACCTGAGTTCAAATCAACTGAAATACTTACTAGCTAGGTGACCCTTTTAACTTCTTTCTGCCTCAGATTTCACAACTTTAAAATGAGGATAATAATAGCAAGTGTCTTTCAGGGTTGTTATGAGAATCAAAGGAGATATTTGTAAATTGCTTTGCAAACTTTAAAATACTGTATAGATATTAGTCATTGGTATTTAACTGCTATGACCCAAAAGAGATTCAGGAGATTTCACGGTACATTGAAAGAATATTTGATTTATACTTTAAGGACATAGGTTTGAATGCTAACTGATATTTAATAACCATTAGGATAGTCATTCAGAGTTCAGTTTCCTTATTTAGGAAAATGAAGGAATTGTGCTGGATGATTTTAAAATTTCCATCTAGCTCTGAATTCTGTGATCCATTTTTTATATAAACTGCCTATGAAAAAACAACTCTGTAGGAAATTTCCTAACTGGTTTGTTTACAATAGCAAGCAATTCTGGCAAGGATGAGGACTTATTTTTAATATTTCTCCAACCCTTTTTTGTCTTCCATTCCTCTTCTGTGGTATTACAAACTCTGCCCTTATTTTTGTTTGTTTGTTACTGATAGAGGAAGAAAGAGAGGCAGTTGGGTAATGGATAAAGAGTTCTGGCCTTGAAATTAGGAAGACTTGAATCCCTTCAGGTTTAAGGTCCACCCCGCTGGGTATGGTTCTGTGCTGCTGGGCAAATCATTTAATTTCTTAGTGTCAAAGGCATTTAAAACTCATAGCAGGTGCTGAGCTGCTTAGGTCCTTAACTTATGCTTATGAAATCATTGGTCTGCTCTTTTTTTTTAAAGGAAAGAAAGAAAATCCATGATGTCATTCTAATGCATTCTAACAGAGATTTCAGCAGTGTTTCCCATTTAAATATAATTGATGTCATCATTATCAATCTCATTTTTTATTTTGAACTTTTTACTTTGGTCAATACATGATTTTGGAGAATAGAGTATTTTTTTAAAAATTGGAACAGGATTGAGATTATTAAATCACCAGAAGCCATATTATTACTTTCTGCCTAAAATGATAGTTTTCCAATAAGAACATGAAAGTAACTAAAACAATATAATCAGGAGTCAATGCTCAGATACCTTCAATGTTATTATGAATTGAGTTTTTTCCCTCCTGTGTTTAGTCTAAGACCTTTGGATTTAATAATATTTACCAATGAACTGAGGAAGAAAAGAAAACCCAGCTTCCAGAGAAGAAGAGAAAAGCAACAAGAAGATGGATACGCTGTGTAGATAATTCTTAGATAAATGGATTTTGTTTTGTATCCTTTTGAATTGTATTTTTGTGCTCGTATGCATTTATTTACTAAATGAGTAACAACTCTCATATGGAGTTAGATAGCCTAGTGTCCCAGAAGAGAGGAAAAGAAAAAGAAGTACCAGAATAGAGGGGGAAAGTCGAGTCCTGGCATGGGGTGTTGGGATTATCATACCAGGATAAAGGAAGGCAGAGTCAGGTCCTAGCACTGGAAGAATAAACCTGGGCTGAGTCAGAACCTGGAAAAAGAGAGCAACTCTAGCCCCAGCATAGTGGAGACAGATTAAAGACCAGGATTTAATTGTGGGTGAGGGTGTGGTAAGGGTGTGGGTATGTGGAGTGGTAGAACTGTCTTGTGGCCATCTTCTTTCCTTGTATTGGGGAAAATGAAAAGAGTCATGCACCAACAGTGGCAGCTGTTCTTCTTTGGCATAGGAAACCGTATTAATACATATGACAATGACCATTCCCCAACAGGGGATTTCAGTTGACCTTGGCAGAGCAGAGGATTCCAGTGGCAAAAGAGAATGGCAATGGCAGCAGCAGCAGCAACAACAGGTAACTGGTAGCAGAGCTATGCCTAGCTGTAGTTGTCATGGCAGGGGCACAGGGTGCTGGCTACAGAGTCAGTGGCAGTAGGTATTTGAGCCCCAAACCCAAAAGAGTAGGCTAAATCCAATGACATGGGCATTGGCAAATATAAAAAAGTATAGCCCTTTATTTACTATAATCTAGACCTGATGAATTCCTTTGAATTGTTGCTAAGAAAATATCCACGGGCATTGGAGTTTGTGAGGATCAAGGAGTTGACATTGTTAAAAGATGTCTCAAGATCACTCAAAGCCTACTAATGAGACAAAAATTTTGTATCATTCCATTCTTTTCCTCAGTAATCTTCCCTTCCTGAGAAGGGAAGTGCCACTTAGTTGGCCAGGGAATTCTAATTCGGTGATTTGTACAGGACAATTCTCCTTGACAATTCCTTCTGATAAAGATTTATAATTAAGTAGGAGATGTTATAGTCTTCTTGTAGCCTCCATACCCTTGATGTTGTTCATAATCGTGTTTTTACCTCTTCACATAGATACATCCACTGTGAACTACAGAGATTTGGCTTCACTTAATGTATGAACCAATTCATTTAGATATGCCACTCAGTCCTTCCAAAGTGGGTTTGGGGGCAAAGCATGAGATTTCTAGTTTCAGTTTCACTAAATTTAGTTACTCCTTCCAGACACTTTATTTGTTTTAATCTGTGTTATCTATTTTATTTTTTATTTGTTTTAATCTGTGTTATCTATTTTAGTTTTTCTTTTCTTCCTGCAGGGCTACATAGACTAAATTTTCTTGTATTCACTAGGTCAGGGTGGATCAATAATAGATTTAGAGATCTTTATGATGGAGACTCTCCAGAAAAGCGTAAAGAAATTAATGTCAAAGGGAGTGGTGTGATGGAAACAATATAGCAATATTCTATAATGCTAATTTATCTGTATCTATATATCTAAATACATATACATATCCTATTTTATAATATTCTTCCTCCCCAGTTCATAATCATTTTCTCGAAAAGAGATTGAAGCTATTCTTGAGATTTGACTTTTTAGAGGGTTGTTGACATCACTTCCCTTAGGCACCTAAGAACAAAACATCTCTGAGGAGCTATAGTCATAGTCACTGTGAAGCTTGTCTGATGGACCATGATGGCCAAATCAGAAGCAAGGGAACTTTGGTCAGATGAATCAATTGGTGTTATCTTAGATCCATAACTTTTTGAATAGTCTTTCTCTGTTGTAGCTCAGTAAATATCTTATTATTAACTGGTGAATAACTTGCTAGTGTTTCATTTCTTTTCAGTATTATTCCTAAACTACTATGGAGCTGGCCTGAGTCAAGGCTAGTCTAGAAAAAGACTCCAGAGCACAGTTCTAGGGGTATTCCTGAAAGCAGCTGTGTGGTGCCACAGCACGTAATGTGTTGGACCTGGAGTCAAGAAGACCCGAGTTTAAATCTGGCATCAGATATTTATGTGCTTGGTAAATTGGATGCATCATCTAACCTCTCTTATTCTCAGCCATAAGATGGGGATAATAATAGCACCTACTTCCAAGGTTATTAATATGAAGATGAAATCAAATAACATTTGTTTATTTTTATTTTTATTTTATTTTTATATTTTATTTTTATTTTATTTTTATATTTTCCCATGGTTACATGATTCATATTCTTTCCCTCTCCCCAGCCCCCCCCAACCCATAGTTTTACATGTATCATTGATCAAGACCCATTTCCATATTATTGGTAGTTGCACTAGGGTGATTGTTTAGCATCTACATCCCCAGTAATATGCCCATCAACCCATGTGTTCAAGCAGTTGTTTTTCTTCTGTGTTTCTACTCCCACAGTTCTTTCTCTAAATATGGATAGCTTTCTTTCTCATAAGTCCCTCAGCATTGTTCTGGATGATTGCGTGCTACTAGTAGAGAAGTACATTATGATCTATTGTACCACAGTGTATCACTCTCTGTGTACAATGTTCTCCTGGTTTTGCTCCTTTCACTCTGCACCAATTCTTGGAGGTCATTCCAGTTCACATGGAATTCTTTCAGTTCATTATTCCTTTGATCACAATAGTATCCCATCACCAACAGTTCCACAATTTGTTCAGCCATTCCCCAATTGAAGGACATCCCCTCATTTTCCAATTTTTTGCTACTTCAAAGAGCCAAGCTATAAATATGAAATAACATTTGTAAAAAACCTTAATATAGCACCTGGCTTATAGTAGACATTTAATAAATTCCTACATCCTTGATTCTTTCCTGAGGGGGCAGTGGGATTTTTTCCTAATGCTATCAGCTCACTCTCTTCCTCCATTGTGTTCATAGGAATAATAGTCAATTGAAGATTCCTATCTCAAAATGACTAGCCAGATGATATGTCCTTGATATTATTAAAGAGAAAATGTCAATTATTATTTAACCCTTATTTATTTTCTTTATTTTTAATATTAACACTTATCTTTTTTTACAAAGAATATTTACTGAAAAATGCAACAAGAGTTAAAATTCAAAAATATGCTGTTGAATCAGGGCACATTGTCTCTTCTTCTACTTTGGTTCTGTGGAGAATGGGATAAAACTTAAAATGGTAGCCACAAAGCTTTTTTTTTTTCAGATGTTAAATGATTTATTCAGGGTCTCACATATATATAGTAAGAGCTAAGGTTCAAAGCCAGGTCTTTTTTTTAAAATTTAAACATTTATTAATATTCATTTTTAACATGGTTACGTGATTTATGCTCCTACTTTCCCCTTCACCCCCTGCACTCCCCCCACCCATGGCCAATGCACATTTCCACTGGTTTTGTCATGTGTCCTTGATCAAGACCTATTTCCAAATTGTTGGTAGTTGCATTGGTGTGGTAGTTTCGAGTCCACGTCCTCAATCATGTCCACCCCGACCCATGCGTTCAAGCAGTTGTTTTTCTTATATGTTTCCTCTCCTGCAGTCCTTCCTCTGAATGTGTGTAGCGTTCTTTACCATAAATCCCTCAAAATTGTCCTGGGTCGTTGTATTGCTGCTGGTTCAGAAGCCCATTACATTCTATTTTACCACAGTATATCAGTTTCTGTGTACAATGTTCTTCTGGCTCTGCTCCTTTCACTCTGCATCAGTTCCTGGAGGTCTTTCCAGTTCACCTGGAACTCCTCCAGTTTATTATTCCTTTTAGCACAATAGTATTCCATCACCAGCATATACCACAGTTTGTTCAGCCATTCCCCAATTGAAGGACATACCCTCCTTTTCCAGTTTTTTGCCACCACAAAAAGCACAGCTATAAATATTTTCATAAAAGTCTGTTTATCTATGATCTCTTTGGGGCACAAACCCAACAATGGTATGCTGGATCAAAGGGCAGGCAGTCTTTTATAGCCCTTTGAGCATAGTTCCAAATTGCCAGCCAGAATGGTTGGATCGGTTCACAACTCCACCAGCAATGCATTAATGTCCCAATTTTGCCACATCCTCTCCAACATTCATTACTCTCC
>NW_025391149.1:0-506 GCF_016433145.1 Gracilinanus agilis | reverse complement strand
CTTATTGATACTTTTGATTTCTTTACCTGAAAATTGCATATTCATGTCTCTTGCCCATTTATCAATTGGGGAATGGCTTGATTTTTTATACAATTGCTTTAACTCCTTGTATATTTGAGTAATTAGACCCCTGTCAGAGTTTTTTGTTATAAAGATTTTTTCCCAATTTGTTGTTTCCTTTCTGATTTTGACTACATTGTTTTTGTTTGTACAAAAGCTTTTTAGTTTAATATAATCAAAACCATTTAATTTACATTTTGTAATTTTCTCTAACTCTTGCTTGGTTTTAAATTCTTTCCTTTCCCAGAGATCTGACCAGTATACTATTCTGTGTTCACTTAATTTATTTATAGTTTCCCTCTTTATATGCAAGTCGTTCACCCATTCTGAATTTATCTTGGTGTAGGGTGTGAGATGTTGATCTAGACCTAATCTCTCCCATATTGTTTTCCAAATTTCCCAGCAGTTTTTGTCAAATAGTGGATTCATGTCCCAAAAGTTGGGCT
>NW_025391148.1:0-7955 GCF_016433145.1 Gracilinanus agilis | reverse complement strand
ATGGCCGATGCGCATTTCCACTAGTTTTGTCATGTGTCCTTGATCAAGACCAATTTCCAAATTGTTGGTAGTTGCATTGGTGTGGTAGTTTCGAGTCCACACCCTCAATCAAGACTTGGGTTCTTTTGACTTGGTCTTTGTGAAAGAAAAAGAAAAGGAAAAGATTGGGAGAGGGAAGGTTGTTAAATCAAGCCTTAGCTAGTGCTGGTTTTTTTTATATATATGAGATGTTTTTCTCAGCTGTCAGCCTTTTGCCATGCACTGTAATATGGGAGCATTTTGGCTTGGATTTTCTGTAGGATGCTGGCCTCTTCAGTGTGCTGTTCTGTCAGAGGCACATAGTAGAGATTGTGTTCTTTATGTGGTGATCGGGTCCTACAAATCTTCTTTTGTGCCAGTTCTCTACAAGGTCCTGTCTTCATCCATATTCTAGCCTCTGCCATTATTTTCTTCTTCATTCTCTTTTGAGTTCTCTACAATCTAGTGACACTGTCCTCCTTGTTATTCCTTGAACATGACATTCTATCTCCTAACTCCATCTTTCATATATTGCCTGTCTCCCCATACCTACAATGCTATTTTCCCCACTTACATTTCCTGGCTTCCTTCAAGAATAAACTAAAATCCCACCACTTGCAGGAGATATTCTTGGTCCTCACCCACTGTTAGTGCCTTCCCTCAGAGATTATCCCCTTTTATCTACTTAGCTACGCGATGCAATGTGGATACAGCACTGGGCTTGGAATTCAGAAGACTCATCTTCATGAGTTCAAAACTGGCCTCAGACATTTACTAGCTGTGTAACTTTGAGCAAGCCACTTAATTCTATTTGCCTCAGTTTCCTCATCTGTAAAATGAACTGGAGAAGGAAATGGTAAACCACTCTAGTATCTTCACCAAGGAAACTCCAAATAGGGTCATAGAGAGTTGGATACTGCTGAACAACAACAATATAATTAGACACCCCACCCCACCCCACCCCTCTTTTGACAGCTAGGTGGCACAGGAGATAGAATTCCAGGTCTGGTGTCAGGAAGAGTCACCTTCATGAGTGGAAATCCGCCTCAAACACTTACTAGTTGTGTGACCCTGGGCAAGTCACTTACCCTGTTTTCTTCAGTTTTCTCATCTGGAAAATGAGCAGGAGAAGGAAATTGCAAACCACGCTACTCTCTTTGCCAAGAAAACCTTAAATGTGGGGTCATGAAGAATTGGAAATGATTGAAAACACCCCCCCACACACACACACACACTATAATAACTTGTGTGCACTAGTTGTTGGCATAATGTGTCATCCATTAGAATATGAGATTGTTGGGGGGAAAGACCTTGTTTTTGACTATTTTTGTATCCACAACACTTAGTGTAATGCCTGGCACATAGTAAATGCTCAATCAATCTTTTTGATTGAATAAATGTTTGTTGACTGACTTCCCTGGGAGAGGGGATGGAAATCAACCCTACATGCTATGGAATCCTTTGGTGAACCTCTGAAACTTCCCCTCACTGTTGTGATCCTAGCTTGGATTTAGAGATGGAGGTTCTTGGGATTTGCTAGGCAGAAAAGATTTCTTTTCTAGTAAGTGCCTGCTTATTGACCCTGGCCTTAAAGTTTCTGTTTAATCTGAAGTTGCCTCTGACTTGACCTGTTTTTTTTTTTCTCTAGGCAAAACCCATTTATGGTGGCTGGCTGCTTCTTGCTCCAGAAGGGACTGATTTTGACAACCCTGTGCATAGGTCTCGGGTAAGGAAAAAATTGTGGTTCTTTTTTTTTTTTTTTTTTACACATTAAATCTCATTTCTGGGAAATGGCTCCTAAAGCTTAGTTTGGGGGGCAGCCTGGAGTTGGGAAGACCTGAGTTCAAAACTGCCTTCAAACACTTCCTAGCTGTGTGACCATGGGCAGATGACTGAACCCTGTTTGCCTCATCCTTACCCTTCTGTCCTAGAGTTGTCACTAAGACAGAGTTGTCACTAAGACAGAAAGTAAGAGAGCAGCTAGGTAGCTCAGCAGATTGAGAGCCAGGCCTAGAGAAAGGAAGTCCTGGGTTCAATTCTGGCCTCAGACACTTCCTAGCTATGTATATTCTGGGCAAGGCACTTAACCCCAGTTTCCCTTATTGCTCTTCTGCCTTGGAACCAATACACAGTATTGATTCTAAGACAGAAAGTAAGGGAAAGAAAGAAAAAAAAAAGGAAATAATTTTTTTTTAAAAGCTTAGTTTAGTATACTAGAAAAATGAGGGAGGATTTTGAAGTTTGTGAATATGAAGAAAGTAAGGACCTTGGAAGAAATGTAGTCAAATGAAGTATCCCATTACAGGGCTTGTAGGATTTCACAGAGAGTTTCTCTTAGTAAAAGATTCTTTTTTTTTTTTTTTTTGAACCCTTACCTTCCATCTTAGAATCAATAGTGTGTATTGGTTCTAAGGCAGAAGAGTGGTAAGGGCTAGGCAATGGGGATTAAGTAACTTGTCTAGGGTCACGTAGTTAGGACATATCTGAGACCAAATTGGAATCTAGGACCTTCTGCCTCTAGGCCTGACTCTCAATCCACTGAGCTATCCAGTAAAGAATTCTTAAGAAAAGTGCTGGGGCAGCTAGGTGGTTCAGTGGATTGAGAACCAGGCCCAGAGACCATGGAGTCCTGGGTTCAAATATGGCCTCAGACGCTTCTTAGCTGTGTGACCCTGGGCAAGTCACTTAACCTTCACTGCTTGGCCCTTACCACTCTTCTGCCTTGGAACCAATACACAGTATTCCAAGATCAAAGGTAAGGAATTTTAAAAAAAGAGAAAAGAAAAGTGTCCATCAGGTAGCTTGTTTTCACTTGTTTTCTGGACTAGTCACCCTAAAGAAAGCATTTGGAGGCTAAAAACAGAGAATCTCTGAAAGTATGTTCTTGGTCATTTTAATTTGAGTTTTTCTTCACTCTCTTTAGCAAATAAAGCCCTCATCGTCTTCTAGACCCTCCATTTGCTTTCAAAGTAAAAAAGTTCCCTAAGATTTTAGAAACAGGTCCATCTGCATCTGCTTCCCTCATGTGCTCCTCCAGCTGCTTGTTGATGTCATGACATCAGAGGGGGCTTTGCAGGATGTCATGGGTACTCTCAGAGTAGTCAAGCATGACAAGGGAAAATAGCAGAGAAGGAACTAAAAAAACATGGTTCCCAGCCAGGGGTTTGTTCTTTTGTCAAGAAGCCCTTTTGGATCTGACACCGTCACATAAAGCTTTTGTTTTTCCACATTATTTTGCCTCCTTTTGGCACTGCCTGTTTACCCTTAAGAATTATTCCAATCCCTTATCCTTCCTCCTGGGCTAACCTTCCCAGCCCTTTCTGTTTACTTCCCACTACCTCCTCTTCCCATTCTGAATTTTATTTTGTTTATTTATTTTTTAAACCCTTATCTTCCGTCTTATGCCTTAGTACATGGTCAGTCTTTGTGAATGTACCATGTGCTGCTGGAAAGAAGGTATATTCCTTTTTGTCCCTATTTATTTTTCTCCATATATCTATTAACTCATTTTTCTAAAATTTCATTCACATCTCTTCTTATTTATTTTTTGGTTTGATTTATCTAGATCTGATAGAGGAATTACCTTCTGTCTTAAAAGGGGGGAGTTTAAAAACACACACACACACACACACACACACACACACTCTCTCTCTCTCTCTCTCTCTCTCTCTCTTTCTCTCTCTGATACTCCAATCTCAGAACCTTCTTAATCACCTATTCTCCAACCTTTTTCTAGAAATGGCAGCGGAGATTCTTCATCCTCTATGAACATGGACTTCTGCGCTATGCCTTGGATGAAATGGTAAGCAACCATTTTTTAAAAACCCACCTTCAATTTTACAATCAATACTGTGTATAGGTTCCAAGGCAGAAGAGCGATAAGGGCTAGGCAATGGCGGTTAAGTGACTTGCCCAGACAGCTAGGAAGTATCTGAATTCTGATTTGAACCCAGTACCTCCTGTCTCTAGACCTGGCTCTCAATCCACTGAACCATCTAACTGTACTTTTTTTTCTCCCAGTAGGTGCTATTGTTGTACCCTTTCCCCAAACCTCCACTCCCACCCCCAATCAGACCTCTTTGGAAAATGGTTGGGGAAAAAACAAAACAAAACAAAAACACACCTCTGATGGGACTTTTTTTTTTTTTTTTTTTTTGCATGCAACCCAATTCAATAAACCTTTATTAAGCACCAAGACATGCTACAGCATTAGGAACATAAAACTGAAAAACAAACCAGTCCCTGTCCCTAAGGAGCTTACAGTTTGATTGGAGAGGGAAATATATGCTTACAAGTATGTATGATACAAAATGGGGTGTGATAGGACTAAAGGAGAGGTCTAGATAAAATGCAGTTAGGAAATTGGAGATGAAACAAAATCTGGCAAGAAATGACTTAGACGAGGAATTCAGAGAAAATTCAAGGGAAAAAATATATGCATGTATATATGTACCCGTGCAGTGAAATAAACAGAAATAAGGGAACAATATTCATAGTGATTATGATACATTAATTTTAAAAATCATCTTCCTTTTTACTGAATTCAAAACCTAGTGCAAGAGGGGCCTGAAAAAGAAAGTAAAAACATAGTTCCATCTAAGAGGTGGAGGACTGTGAGGGAAGAATGTTGTGTACATTATCAAATGTGGTTGCAGTTTGAGAGGTTATTACTCAGTTGTTTTTCTTCATTACAGGGTTTTTATCTGGAGAGAGGCAGCGGAGTCTTATTTTTCCCTTAGAAGCTAAAGAGACTTAAGAACAAGCATCATTAAGACACGTTTTTAATGAATCAGGCCCCTTTTATTCTGTTTTCCTGATGTGTTTCTTTTTGGGTTGAAGCCTGGCCTGTGTGAAGAGCTTGAGGCTCTGTTCTCTTTCTGTGAGGAAGGGGAGAAAAGAGGGACAGGCGGAACGAATATGGTGTTCAATCAATGTAAGCAATCACTAAGAACTGATTTAAGTATTTACTGTGTTTCCAACAATATGGTGAGTGCTGGAAACAACAAAAGAATGAAAGAGCTCCTGCCCTCAAATAGCTTCTATTCCTTTGGTGAGGCAACATGCATCCCTTTATAAGATAGACACATCTTTTGCCTGTCTAAAGTTCCTTGTGTAGCATCATAGATATGAAGTTTTAGAGCTGGGAATAAACTTTAAAGGTCATTTGGTACAATGCTTTCATTTTTTAAAAAATCATGTCCTTTGTAGTTCATCAGTCTTTATTACCCTTCTACTTCTCTTTCATCCATAACTCCCATGGAACATAAAAAATTAAGCAAAAACAAACCATCCTTCAGGCATATTTGATATTGTATACAGCATTCCTCATGCATAGGTCCCACCTCTTTAAATGAGAGTATATTTCATCATCTGTTCTTTGGGACCAAATTTAGCTATTACAACTACAACCCCCTCGTTTTTCAGTTTAGAGCAGTAGGTTTCGGAGAGTGGGCCAGGGACTGCTGATGAGTCTGTAAGGATCTTCCAGCTTCCTTCTGTTCTTTGTGCATTTAAAAAAATATTTTAAAGACCTTCCTCTTTTCTTCTATTTTTTTTTTTTTTTTGTATTATTATGGCAATTCTCTTCCAATTTAGAGTAGTATTTCTTGTTGATTCCACTTAAGGAAACTTTGAATGAGTTGAGTTTTGCCCTTGGCTCATCATGTTTATAACAGGACAGTTACTTTGCTGATTGCTGTTCATAGTTTACTATCTCTTCATTGCCTGCTAGTGGCCAGTAATTCTCTTCTGCTCAAGTGTTCCCGTCGGTGGTCAGGAGTCTGGTGAGAGAGTCTAGATGCCCACTGACTAAAAGAAAAGTTTGAGAATCATTGGTTTAAGGAGGCGGGCAGTGAGAGAGGGAATGTGCTCCAGTTAGTACAGGAATTAGGGAACTTGGAAAACGGATTCTTCAGGTCATTATCTGTCTGGTAATAAGGAATCAGACCCTTGGTTCTTGTGTGTGTGTCCTGCTGACATTTCCTCTGTATGTGGCGTCACTTTTAGCTTGAGGCCCAGTCTCTGAAACTGCTTTGAGTTTTCCTTTTGTCTAAGCAGAACTAGCCCTTGGTGTCAAGTCAGCCATAGTTTCATCATTCCAGAAGGAGTCAGGGAGGATCTTTAGAGCCATTAAAAAAAAATCCATGTGTATTATTACCAACAAAGGTATGTAATACAAATGGCAATAAGCCATTCTTTTTTGTTTTTGTTTTTCAACATTTACCTTCCATCTTAGACTTAATACTCTGTATTGGTTCCAAGGGAGAAGAGCATTAAGGGCTGGGCAGTGGGAATTAAGTGACTTGCTAGGAAAAGTCTGAATTCAGACTTGAACCCAGGACCTTTTGTCTCTAGCTTGACTTTCAATCCACTGATCCACTTTACAGCCATTCTTAAAGATGACTGAAAATTTGTTTTTTCAGTTAGGAAGGCTTTCCCCGAGTCTGTCCTAAATGGCTTAGTCTCTCTGCCTTTCTTCTTTTCATTTCTGATCGTCATTTTTTTTCTCTTTTGGGCTCGACTGCATGATCACAGGGTGGGAAGCAGCTCCAAAATGCTTTGGTGATGCTGAGCTAAAGTAGCAATACAACCCAAGAACCTTGCTTCTGGAGTTGAACCCAAGTCTCCTAAATAATTGAGGTTGCTTGGCTTGGAATACTGACACCTTGTGATCAATTTTTAGTCTCCCAGCAACCTGGCAGCTGGCTGGGATGTTATTTCATGTTGAACTACGATGGAGAGGAGACACTGTGCCAGTCATGTGGGCAAAGGAGAGGAGCTCCTGGAATCATTCAAGGATAAAAAAGGAAGAAAAGAGGGAGTATTGGGACAAACTCATGTTGTAGAGTTCTATTCCTTTGGAATTAAAAAAAACCCCAATATCAACAACAACAAACTTTGTTTATTGAAGGTTATTCCTTGGCTATTGACCTTTTCTAGGAGTTGAAAAGGCTAAGCTGGGAACATGCTAGGAAGGGGGACATAAGAGTAGCAGATTGTTCCCCTTCCCTCCCCTCTCCTCCCTCCTTCCAATCCTCTGTTGTCTCTGGGGATGCGCATCTGGTTATCATTTTTGTGAATAGATCTGATTCTGTGAAGATGGTCTAACCCTAAAATATTAATATGGCCTACTATGGTTGTGCTGAATTAATTATTTAGGGCTGGCAAGAGATTTGGTTCACATCCTACCCAGAAAAGGGGTTGGTTTTTGGGGTTGTCCCTTGAAAACTGGAAGCAGTTTGACTAAGAAAAGATGGGACTAAAAATGGAGACAAATTTTAGGAGGAAGGAGGAGGATACATTCTTTTCCTTCTTCTTTTTTAAACCCTTGCCTTCTGCCTTAAAATCGACACTAAGTTTGGATTCCAAGGCAGAAGAGTGGTAAGGGGTAGGCAATAGGGGTAAAGTGATTTACCTAGTGTTATACAATGAGGAGGTGTCTAAAGCCATGTTTGAACCTAGAGCCTCTCTGTCTCCAGGTCTGGTTCTCTATCCACTATACTACCTAGCTGCCCCTAAGGAGGAGGATATGTTCTTCAAAAGTGAAAGAGTGAACTAGAATAGACCCCAAGCTCACCACTGTCTCCTGAATGTATTTGTTTGAGTACGTCAGTAAATGTTTGTGAGGCAAAAGAGATATAGGAAGTGGAGAAAATTAATTGAAAAAATTTCATTGTCATCAGGAAACATGGTAGGTGATTGAAGGGAAACATTGATTCAGGTTGACCTTAGGGCCAAGATCCAGGAAAGGAGACTGAGGAAAGATCAGACACATAGGAAGAGAATCAGGGTAGATGAGATGGTGTTATGATCACCTCGAAAAAGAATGGATGTTTACTAGTCTCAAAGGCAACAAGAGATCCAGGATGACAACTAACCTACCTTCTTTCCTTCCTTCCTTCCTTCCTTCCTTTCTTCCTTCCTTCCTTCCTTCCTTC
>NW_025391147.1:425-6475 GCF_016433145.1 Gracilinanus agilis | reverse complement strand
GTTTTCTTGGTCTGTCACTCTCTCATTGAGATATTTCATGTTTCCTTCTATTTTTTCAGTCTTTTGGCTTTGTTTTATTTGTTCTTGTTGTCTTGAGAGATCATTAGTTTCTACTTGCTCAATTCTAGCCTTTAGGGATTGATTTTCGGCTATAATCTTTCTGTTTTCGGCCATAATCTTCTGGTATTCCTTTTCAATCTGGTCATTTCTTGTGTTCAATTTGCTTATCAGTTCATTTGGTTTCTGAGCCTCGCTTTCCAGTTGCAAGATTCTACCTTTTAAACTGTTATTTTCTTGCCAGATCTCTTCCATTTTCCTCAAAATCTCAGTTTTGAACTCTTCCATAGCTTGTGAGGAGTTTTCCTTATTTGGGGAGGGTCTGGATGGTTGTTTGTTCTCCTCCTCTGTTTGCTCGGTTGTCTGGATTTTCTCTGTGTAAAAGCTGTCGAGTGTTAAAGACTTCTTTTTTTGTTATTATTCTTTCTCTTCTGAACTTCCTGTGACTGATTAGCCATCATTAGCCCAGCAGCTTCTCAGGTTTATCCTCACGCTCAGTGTCTGTCAGAGATCTATTGGCTCCTGAGGTCTGAGTTCTAGTTTTTTCCAAGGTCAAGCCCCCTGGTGGACTCCCTTGCTTGATCCTCTGCAGGAGGTTCCTTTACAAGTCTCAGGGAGCTACTTCCACAGTCGTATACCCGTCTGCACTGGTTCCCCACTTAGGCTTTAGTTCCTGGCTGTGTGTGCCTCCACCCACGCCTCCGCAGTGCCTGCGCTCTGCTCAGCCTGCGCTGTGCGACCTGAGTCCTGCTCCCGCACGCGCTCAGATTTCGGGTGCCTTTTTTGGCTTAATGGGGTCCTAAGTCTTGCTGCTCTCAGGAACAGGTCCCGGAGCTGCCAATGACTCGATGGGTGCCCCAAACTTGTTCTATTTCTTTTTAGCTGGCTTCGGAGCTACAGGTGTTGTGTGTGGAGTGGGTGGGGGTGGGGCGGTTGCTCAGCCCGTGATTTAGTGAGAGCCCTTTATAGCATGGAAATGCCTCGATTCCACGTACCTTCCACGCTGTGCCCTGTTGTGGGGTTCCTCCGTTCGTCTGGACTTGTTTCTATGTCCCCTTGAGGAGTTTTGTGTGTTTCGGTCAGGAGAGGTTAAGAGCTGCTTCTTACTCTGCCGCCATCTTAACCCGGAAACGTGCACTGATATACTTTTGATGGAGTTATGAACTGATTCAACCCCTGTGGAGAGTAATTTGGAACTATGCCAAAGTATTATAAATCTGTCCATAAACTTTTGACCTAGCAACACTACCAATGTGAGACATCTATCCCAGACTATCAAAAAAAGGGAAAAAAACCTACAAAAATATTTATTGCAGCATTTTTTGGTAGTGGCAAAGAATTGGATATTGAATGGATGCTCATCATTTGGGGAATGGTTGAACATGTTGAGGCATATGATTGTAATGAAATACTATAATGCTGCAATGATATACAGGATGGTTTCAGAAAAAATGGTGAAGATTTCATAAACTGATGCAAAGTGAAATGAGTGGAACCAGGGGAACACTGCACAGTAACAGCAATATTGTATTATGATCAATGAAAATGAATTAGCTATTCTTAGAAATTCAATAATCAGAACAATTCCAAAGGATTTATTATTTAAAAAATACTATTTCCAGGAAAAGAACTAATGGAATCTGAATGGAAATGGAAGCATACTTTTTTTGACTTTTTTTGTTTGCATTTTCTTTTGTAACATACCTAATACAGAAATGTTTTGCATGACAGCTCATGTATAATCTGAATAAAATTGTTTGCCTTCTCAAAGAGGGAGGAAGAGATTAGGTTACTCAATAAAAAATGTTAAAATTTTTGGCTTACATGTAATTAAGAAAAAATAAAATCATAATATATTATATTGAATATGTATTTGTATATTTTCATTATATATACTTTATATAGTATAGATATATACACACATATGTTCATATACACATATATTTTGAAGAGAAGCAGTGTTGAATACAAGGTCATATAGATACTGATGAACTGAGTCAGGATTCAAATTAGGTCCTCTTACTCTGAACCAAGTGCTCCTTTCATTGCTTCCCTAATCTTTTGAAATGCACTATAATCACTTTGAGGATAGGGGCACATATTATATTTATGTGTAGCTCCCACATCACCTATGGTGCAAATGCATACTGTGGTGACATAAATGGCACTCATCAGACACTCAAGAAATATTGTATTGTTGATTTTTTTTTAGGACTTGACTCAATTTTAAAAATGCAGTCAGTAGTGACAGGAATAGTGATTCTATTACTCCCACATTATTTATAATCTTGGCTTGATATAAAGAAAGATTAGAAAAGGCTTAAAATGAAAATGCTAATTAGAAGTGGTTTGTTTATATAAACAATACATTATTCAAGAATGTATTCAGCAAGGTTCTTTCTAATATTTAATGTTATTTATTAAATATCAACATTCTTTGTTACCTTTTTATATCAGAATTCATGCAAAATTATCAACAATAAACAAAATAACACATGGCTCAACAATAAGCAAAGAAACCTTACCTCTCGTTCTCTCTAAAGCTCTCACTCAAATTGAGTGTTTGGCATAAGAACCTTATTCAAAGGCCCTGAGCACCAGCACCTAAGCATTTACTTTTTCTTCCCCATCAGAGTCAAAATCCTGAGTAGTAATTGAATTATTTTTGTTGGCTGAGAAGAATAATAATTTCAAGAAGACTTACTTTCTATTTGGTATGTACTTGTTATATAGAATTGTTGTGATACTTTTGTTCTTTGGTGTATCTGTTAATAGAAAAAAATTTGTAGAGATTATAGAATAATTATTTTTAAAAATATATTTTGATTATTTTACTAAATTTTCCCCAACTACATAAAACATTTTCACATTCATTTTTTGTTGTAGATTTCAGGTTCTATTCCTTACATCTCACCTCCCCCAACTCCGTTTGAGAAAGCATTAAAATTGATATTAATTACACATGTGAAGTCATGTAAAACACATTTCCTTATTAGTCATGTTGCAAAAGAAAACAGACAAAAAGAGGAAAAAGAAATAAAGAAAAAAGTATGCTTCAATCTCTATTCAAAATTTATCAGTCCTTGCTTTGAAAGTGGATAACATATCTCATCATGGGTACTTTGGAATTGCCTTCAATTATTGTCTTGAACACAATAGCTAAGTCTTTCAGAGTTGATCATTACTATATTATTATTACTGTGAACAATGTTCTTATGATTCTTCTCACTTGGCCTTGCATGAGTTCATATAAGTCTTCCCAGGTTTTTCTGAAACCATCTTATTTGTCATTTCTAATAGCATAAAAGTATTCAATCGAAATCATAAACTGTTCATAATCCTGTTCAGCCATTCTCCAAATCATGGACTTGCCTTCCATTTCCAATTCTTTTTCACCTCAAAGACAGCTGCTAATATTTTTGTGCAAGTAGATCCTTTCCCCCTTTTCTTTGATCTCTTTAGGATATAGAACTAGTAGTGGTATTGCTGGGTCAAAAGGTATGCACAGTTTTATAGTTTATGGGCTTAGTTCAAAATTGTTCCCAAGAATGCTTACCTCAGCAGATGGAGCCAAGATGGCAGAGTATATTCAGGAACCCCCTAACCCTTCCTGAAAATCTTTTTTCAACCCTCCTTAAAATAAAATTTCAAAATGAATATGAATGGCAAAACCAAAAAAGGGGCAGTATGAGGCAATTTTTCCTGCAAAAGACAGGGAGAGAAGGTCTCTTAGAGGAGCAAAGTCTGCAACAAAGACATACCAATAGCACAAGCCACTAGTGAGACTTCTCCAATACCCCCCACCCCGCTTGGGATCTGAACCTGGGAGGAGGCCAGTAGTACAATCCCAATCAGAAGGGAACAGATCAAAAGCACCTATATGTAAAACTTCAAAGAAAAATGGGAATTGGTATCAGGTTCTTGAGAGGATTTCAAAATCAAATAAGAGAGACAAAGTTAAAATGGGGAAGAGAAATGAAAACAATGCCAGAGTAGGATAAGAAAGGGGGGATTAACAGGAGAGAGAGTGATTTGGGAGAGGCAGTGGTTAGAAGTAAACTTGAGAGAAGAGAAAGAGGGAAAGGAGATAGAAAGATAAGGTTGAGGGGAATATACAGTACAAGGTGCAAAATGAATAATTTGGTTAAATTAAATTTAAAAGTTTTTTTACAAAAATATCAATGAGCTCCGGGTTAAGATGGCGGCAGAGTAAGAAGCAGCTCTTAACCTCTCCTGACCGAAACATACAAAACTCCTCAAGGGGACATAAAAACAAGTCCAGACGAACGGAGGAACCCCACAACAGGGCACAGCGTGGAAGGTACGTGGAATCTAGACATTTCCAAGCTAAAAAGGGCTCTCACTCACTCAATCGCGAGCTGAGCAACCGCCCCACCCCCACCCCCTCCACACTCACCTATAGCTCCGAACCCAGCTAAAAAGAAATAGAGCAAGTTTGGGGCACCCATCGAGTCATCAGCAGCTCCGGGACCTGTTCCTGACAGCAGCAAGACTTAGGACCCCATTAAGTCAAAAAAAGTACGCGAAATCTGAGCGCGCGCGCCGGAGCAGGACGCTGGGCGCAGAGAGCCGACTGAGTAGAGGCGTGGGTGGAGGCAGAACTAAGCCTAAGTGGGGAACCAGTGCAGACGGGTATACGACTGTGGAAACAGCGCCCTGAGACTTGTAAAGAAACCTCCAGCAGAGGATCAAGCAAGAGGGCCCACCAGGGGGCTTGACCTTGGAAAAAACCAGAATTCAGACCTCAGGAGCCAATAGATTGGGAACAGACACTGAGCCCGAGGATAAAGCTGAGAAGCTGCTGGGCTAATGATGGCTACTCAGCATCAGGAGGTTCAGAAGAGAAAGAATAATAACAAAAAGAAGGAGTCTTTAACACTCGACAGCTTTTACACAGAGAAAATCCAGACAACCGAGCAAACAGAGGAGGAGAACAAACAAGCATCCGGACCCTCCTCAAATAAGGAAAACTCCTCACAAGCTATGGAAGAGTTCAAAACTGAGATTCTGAGGAAAATGGAAGAGATCTGGCAAGAAAATAACAGTTTAAAAGGTAGAATCTTGCAATTGGAAAGTGAGGCTCAGAAATCAAATGAACTGATAAGCAAATTGAACACCAGAAATGACAAGATTGAAAAGGAATACCAAAAGATTATAGCCGAAAACCAAAAGATTATAGCCGATAACCAGTCCCTAAAGGCTAGAGTCGAGCAATTAGAAACCAATGATCTCTCAAGACAACAAGAACAAATAAAACAAAGTCAAAAGACTGAAAAAATAGAAGGAAATATGAAATATCTCAATGAGAGAGTGACAGACCAAGAAAACCGGTCTAGAAGAGACAATTTGAGAATAATTGGTCTTCCAGAAAACCCAGAAATTAATAGAAACCTGGACTCCGTACTAAAAGAAATTATTCAGCAAAATTGCCCTGAAGTCCTACAACAAGAGGGCAATATAGACATCGAAAGGATCCATAGAACACCCACCATATTCGACCCAGAGAAGAAATCGGTTAGAAATATTATTGCCAAATTCAAAAGCTTTCAAGCAAAAGAAAAAATCTTACAAGAAGCCAGAAAGAGACAATTCAAATATCAAGGAGCACCAATCAGGATCACACAGGATCTGGCAGCCTCCACACTAAAAGACCGTAAGGCTTGGAATACAATATTCAGAAAGGCAAGAGAGCTGGGCCTGCAACCACGGATCAACTACCCATCAAAATTGACTATATATTTCCAGGGGAAAGTATGGGCATTCAACAAAATTGAAGAATTCCAGGTATTTGCACAGAAAAGACCAGGGCTGAATGGAAAGTTTGATATCGAACCACAAAAATCGAGAGAAACCTGAAAAGGTAAATAAGTTACAGAGGGAAAAGAAAGAAAACTTGTAATTTTTAAATTTGCCTTTGTAAGGGCCTCAGTGAGATCTAATTATCTGTATTCCTATGTAGAGAAATGTTATGT
>NW_025391147.1:0-326 GCF_016433145.1 Gracilinanus agilis | reverse complement strand
CACTATTATAATATTCACTATTATAGTAATCAGAAGAATAATTAACAGGGTGAGGGTGGAACACTAAATAATCTAAGATGGCATGGGGGATGGGAAAGAGGGGGTGAATAGCAGGGGACACCAAGAGAAACTTGAGCGAATAAGAAAATAGAATATTCTATTACACACAAAGAGAGCATGGGAGGGAGAGGGGACAAATACTATTATAAGAAGGAGAGGAAGAGAGCATAAAGAGGTAATAATCAAACCTTACTCTCAGTGTAATCAACCCAGAGAGGGAAGAGTAGCTATACTATCCATTGGGAAATAAAACTCTTATCTTACCC
>NW_025391146.1:2816-5792 GCF_016433145.1 Gracilinanus agilis | reverse complement strand
CATTGCTGACTCCTGTATTAGAGAGATATGGATGATTTACTAGAAAATCAAAATTCTCTTTGACTCCTATTGCCTCCACCCATTTGGAATTCCCAGACTTACTTTCCCATCACTTCTAAGAACAGCCCCAAGGAACTAACTCACTTGCATAAAATAAAAATGAATTGGGACAGCAAAGTGGCACAGTAGATAGAGTACCAGGCCTGGATTCAGGAGGGCCTGGGTTCAGTTCCAGTTGCTTCCTAGTTGTGTGACCTTGGGCAAGTCACTTAACCTCAATCACCTTAGCCCTTGCCTTTCTGTCTTAGAGGCAGAAGGTAAAGGTTTAAAAAACATGCATTTATTAAGGCAAAATTATAACATATGTATCAGAGGGTCAGCTAGGTGGCTCAGTGAATTGAGAGCTGGGCTTAGAGACAGGAGGTCCTGGGTTCAAATATGACCTCAGACACTTCCTAGCCGTATGACTCTGGGCAAGTCACTTAATCCCCATTGCTTAACTCTTACCACTCTTCTGCTTGGAGCCAATACACAGTATTAATTCTAAGATGGCAAGTAAGAGTTTAAAATGAAACAAAATGTTATCAGTGTTAAAATTGCTTCTGGTGAAATAGAAATTTTCAGTTCCTCACCATCCACTTTTCTACCCCCTGCCCCTTTTTCCTTGTGGTGAAGAGAGATGTACCCAAAGGCCATTCTGATACAAGAGTGCCATTGGGCATTCTTGGTGCCAAAGCTAAAGGGGCACACCTAACCAGCTCCCATCATTGCCTTCTTTGCTGGTGACAATTATTAATTCCAACCGCTGGCCATCTGCCTCATAAATCCAATGGCACAGCTTGATATAATAGCACGCTGTTTCACACTTCAATAGTTTAACCTCGGAAAAGGTCAAAATTCCTTCTCTTGGCTAGTCTCTTCTACCTCTCTATATTTCTGTAGAAGAAGAGTATTGGAAATCATAGGCCATCACAAAGCCCTATCGCCACCCCACCACCACCCTACACATTTTTTCTAAACCCTTATCTTCCATCTTAGAATCAATACTGTATTAGTTCTATGACAGTAGAGTGATGATAAGGGCTAGGCAATGGAGGTTAAGTGATTTTCCTGGAGTCATACAGCTAGGCAGTATTTGAGGTCATATTTGAACCCTAGACCTCCTTTCTCTGGATCAGGCTATTAATCTGCTGCCCCCTGTCTGATCCTTTCAAAAATCTCACTAGTAACCCTGGCCAGCTTCCCCTTATGGTAGTATCCATGAAGTGGTTCCAGTTATTTGGCCCCTAAGAGCTGGAAAGTGTGTGTGTGTGTGTGTGTGTGTGTGTGTGTGTGTGTGTGTGTGTGTGTCTGTGACAGAGACTAAGAGACAGAATGAGACAGAGACAGAAAGAGAGACAGAGACAAAGAGACAGAAAGAGAAAGAAAGACAGACAGAGATAGAGAGACAGACAGTGTTAATGTGGGGAAACTAGACAGATGTTGAGGCATAAAACTCTTTCAGCAGCAATAACACACATAATCTCACCAAGAACAGACTTTACCCCATACTGATGGATGCTTGAGCAAGATAGGCAGGAGTCTAATGATTTGTGTTCTCGAGTCTTTGAACATGGATGACATGAACAGACTTATGACCATTCCATTCCATCAATGGAAGGGGTCCTACCAGTTATCTAAAGGCTCTCCTTAGAAGAATTTAATTCAATTTGCTTCAATTTAATAGGCATTTATTAAGTGCCAAGTGCCATAGTCCCTGGGGCAGCTGGACTCAGGAAGGGCTGAATTCAAATCCAGCCTTAACCATTGATTAGCTACATATTCCTGGGCAAGTCACTTCTCCCTGTTTGCCTTGATTTCCTCATCTGTCAAATGAGCTGAAGAAGGAAATGGTAAACCTCTCCAGTATCTTTGCCAAGAAAACTCCAAAGAAGAGTCACATGCCTGAAATGACCCAGCAACACCACCATAGTTCCTCAGAGAGGCACAAGGAATGGTATGATATTCAAGTGCATTGTTAAGAACTCCAGTAAGAGGATAGTTAATTCTTAGTGTCTTAGGAAAAGTGGTGGAGATAAGAAATGATACTATACAATATAATACAGTATAGTACAATACAATATAGTACAACACAAAATGCTATACAGCACAACACAACACAATGCAATATACATTTATGAAGTTTTTCTTTCTTCTTTCTTTCTTCCTTCCTTCCTTTCTTTCTTCCTTTCTTCCTTCCTTCCTTCCTTCCTTCCTTCCTTCCTTCCTTCCTTCCTTCCTTTCTTTCTTTCTTTCTTTCTTTCTTCCTTTCTTTCTTCCTTTCTTCCTTCCTTTCTTTCTTTCCTACTTTCTATTTTCCAGGTACTTAGCTAAGAGCTGGGGATACAAATTTGCAAAAGGACAGTCTCTGCCCTCAATGAGTTTACAATTTAGTGGGGAAAGATAAAATACAAAAAGAAACTAGAAATGGAGTTGGAGGAAGAAGGCACCCAGCTCAGATGGAAGATGATGGAGTCAAATCTATGGAGTACAGGTAGAAAGAAACTAGTTCATACTAAGCAGTTGAAATATAAGGTTTCCTCTCAGTCTATGAGAAAACCCCAGAGAATGGTTGGGGCTCTGCAAAGATAATATAAAAACAGCTCTTCCTGATTCTAGGCCCAGCATTCTATCCCCTGGGTCACCTAGATGCCCTTAACTATGTGGTGCTTATAGGGTGTTAGGACTTCTGGAGAATTAGGATTACTTGGGATCAGTAGAGAGAAGGGGAAGCAGGCTCCATGGAAGAATTATATATCTAGTAGAGTTAAATGACTGGCATTAGATGAGAGCACCTGTGGTGAGGATCTATCTCAGAATATGGATGAAGAGTGAAGTGTAGTTTGGTATTCTCTCAAGGAGCAGGAGAAGAAAAAGAGAGAGAGAGAGAGAGAGAGAGAGAGAGAGAGAGAGAGAGAGAGAGAGAGAGAGAGAGAG
>NW_025391146.1:0-2792 GCF_016433145.1 Gracilinanus agilis | reverse complement strand
AGAGACAGAGAGAGAGAGAGAGAGACAGAGAGAGAGAGAGAGAGACAGAGAGAGAGAGACAGAGAGACAGAGAGAGAGAGACAGAGAGACAGAGAGACAGAGAGAGAGAGACAGAGAGACAGAGAGACAGAGACAGAGAGACAGAGAGAGAGAGAGAGACAGAGAGAGAGAGAGAGAGAGAGAGTAAGCAGAGAAAGAAATGGATCACTATCAGGGTGGAGGTATCTATAGGGTGGGAAAGCTGCTGGTAAGGAAATGGAGAAGTCCAAAGGGTGTCAAAAGGAGAAAAAGCATAGCTATGACCCCCCCCCCTCCCAAAGAAATGGTGTCCTGGTCTAGGATTCACCAATCAGAAGAGCATAATCTTTCTAGAATTTCCATGGTCTGAGAGAGATCTCTATCTAGATCAGTGATGGGCAAATTTTTTAAAGAGAGGCCAAAGGAAAGGAAATGCTCATCTGTCAGTCTGTTTCTAAGGCAACTCTTTGGAAGTTTCATTGTATTGTATCCTTCATCAGATTAGGAATAATGTCACATGACTGGATAGAACATTTCAGGGGGCTGTATCTGGCCCACGGGCCGTAGTTTACCCATCACTGATCTAGATAATGGAGAATTCCTTAATTCAGAAACCCTTCCTTTACTGCTTAATACCCTACTTGTGGAATTCCTGAGATGTTCTTCAGAATCTGATTTATTAAATGTTAGAGATGGCAGGAGTTCAGCCTGAGACATCCACGGGTTTAGAATTGGACATTAAGATATATGAGGATACCAAGAAGGCAACAGAGTTAGTGACTCACAATGGATGTGCCAGGACCATCTGGCTGTGACTAACCTGGTACATGATGCCCCAGGACAAGAGGGCATCACAAACATAAAAACATCATAAACAGGTCTTGATCAATGATACTTGTAAAATCTAGTTGAATTGTGTGTTGGCTATGGGAGGTGGGGAGAAAGGAGGGGAGGGAAAGAACATGAATCATGTAACCATGGAAAAATATTCTAAATTAATTAATTAAATAAAAATAAAAAACCATTATAAGCAAATTCTATGTATCACCAGATGCTGCTCGCTAGTCAGAGAATATATAACATTATACATCTATAATCCCCAGTGTGTGATGTTATACATTACATATGACCTTTTTGCTTGGTCTAGTAAACTCATTTTGTTATATGGAGCTGATAGCTATGCACCTGCATGTGATCTCTGCATCTTAGATAGTGCGCAATAAAACTCTTTTAGATGCCAATGAGTGAATATTTGATGGGTACCAGTTATGATTTTCAGCAATTATACATACTTTTACTGAGAGGAGAATGTAATGAAAGTCAGTGAGTGAATGTAGCGGCAGGAATGTGGAGTAAATATGCTCTACTCTGCCCCCTCAAGTGTAGGACCAGTTCTCTCTGAATTTCTGGCATTGAATCTCTTTCTACTTTATAACCTCAATTGTGTGTGAATGTGGGTATAAAACTGCATCTGCTTTACTTACTTGGAAGTTCTAACCCTTCTCCTGGGATATAAAGGCTTTAGTGGAGGTGATGGCAGTTGGTTCACTGGATCTTGGGTGATTGTCCTGAACAGTGTCAAACACTTCCTAGTTGATATAGCCTACTCTGAATCTCAGAACTGAAAACACTGGAACCTGTGGTGGCTAAGAAGTGGAAGAAGCTAGATACCTCCTGACTCTGTGTATTCTCACCTTCAGCTACAGCTGAAGCCTGAGCTAAAACTATAACCATCAGTGCCTCTCCTTCCTGGTGCTTTAATCTTGAGCTAGATGGCACAGAATTGGTTACATAGTAGAGCAAAGCAATTGAACTTGTAGGGAATGGGGTTTGGTTAAAGGGCAGACAGAAGGGAAGAATATGCTTAATAACTCGGAGCAACCTTTCCTCTCCAGCCCTATCTTGCTTCTCTGCATATATTTTATGCTCCAGACAAAATGAAATACTCCATGACCTTTTCCAAGTGAATAATTAGTTGTTGGACATAGACATCCTACAGAAGATCCTAAACTTGAAGCCAGAAGGAACTTTGAGGTCACTGAGTCATGTTACAGATAAAGTAATAAATCTCAGAGAGGTCAAGTGACTTGCCCAGGGCCATAGCTAGCAAGTGTCTGAGGCAGGATTCAAACTCATGTCTTTCTGATTCCAAGTCTGAGGTTCTACCTACTCTATGCTATTCTCTCCTGCTTGGAATGTCTTTATTCTCCTTTCCCTATCTTCTACTCATTCTTTAATGTCATCTCCTCCAAGAAACTTTTCCTGATTCATCATCAGTAAGGGAAGTGTTGGAAAAGAAGGGAATAAGCATTTATATAGCACCTACTATGTGTCAGATACTGTGCTAAGTATGTTTTACAAATATCTTATTTGATCCCAACAACAGCCCTGGGATGTTAGGTGCTTTTATTCTTCTCATTTTACAGTTGAGGAAATTGAGGCAAACAGAGGTGAAATAACTTGCCTGGGGTCACACAGCTAGTAAGTATCTGAGGCTGGATTTGAACTCAGCTCTTCCTGATTCCAGACCCAGCATTCTAATCCATTGCACCACCTAGCAGGCTATAACAACCTTCTCTCTTAGACCCCATATATGGTATCCCAATTATAGACTATTAAAGCTTATCAAAGAATTATGATTTAGAGTGTCCCAAAGTCTTAAGACTTTTGTTGTAATTCTATGCACTCCACCAAGGTAGCTATCATAAATTGTTTGCACCAAATCCCACCACTTGATCGTAAACTAACTCTCTCTCTCTCTCTCTCTCTCTCTC